>NW_021300994.1:0-1553 GCF_002162155.2 Triticum dicoccoides
AGTTCATAGACAAGTAAATGGAACCTACTAAAAGCCTCAAGATAAGTGTGAGTGCCGAGGATGGCTCTTCCGTAGGAAGACGGAGGTGGATCCTCGGTAGTGTATTGAAGTGGTGAGTAGTGGACTCGTGTGCGAAAAACCATTTCAAGTTGAAGTATCGTAGGATAGTCTAGCCAAGAGTCAAAGCTGGCTTGCTGCAATAACTCCACCAACCCTTCTTGATAATATGCATGTATGTAGGATCTGATGTAAGTCTTGCTGAGTACCTTTGTACTCATGTTGCTATAATTTACATTTTTACAGAAGACGCTGCAACCCCTTCTGATGGGTTCTATGTAGACGTTGACATCAACGAGTAGGCTAAAGACCCAGGTGGTGACCCTGAGCTTGTGAAGGACCCTGTAGTATAGCTAGGCTTTCCAAGCCTCTTTTATTTTACTAGTTGTCTGTACTCAGACAAGTTACTTCCGCTGCTGGTTTGTATGACTGTATAACTTGTATGTTGGGTCGTGAGACCCGTACCTTTGTGTATGTTATGTATGGCTCCCTGAGCCTTAAATAAAGTACTTGTGTCGTAGAGTCATGTTGTGATGCTTCGTTGTATTTGCACATATCGAGCATATTGTGTGTATGACTGAAATGCTTGGTATGTGTGGGATCTGACTATCTAGTTGTTTATCTTTAGTAGCCTCTCTTACCGGGAAATGTCTCCTAGTGTTACCGCTGAGCCATGGTAGCTTGCTACTGCTCTGGAACACTTAGGCTGGCCGGCATGTGTCCTTCTTCGTTCCTGTGTCTTTCCCTTCGGGGAAATGTCACGCTTTGAGTACCAGAGTCCTGTTAGCCCGCTACAGCCCGGTTTACCGGAGTCCTGCTAGCCCAGTGCTACAGCCCGGACCCACTTGCTGATGACCGACACGTTCGAAGCTGGGTCATGGATGCCTGTCCCTGTAAGTCTGTGCCACTTTGGGTTTACGACTAGTCATGTCAGCCCGGGCTCCTTATCATATGGATGCTAGCGACACTATCATATACGTGAGCCAAAAGGCGCAAACGGTCCCGGGCAAAGGTAAGGCGACACCCGTGGGGATACCGTGCGTGAGGCCGCAAAGTGATATGAGGTGTTACCGGCTAGATCGATGTGACATTGAGTCGGGGTCCTGACAGGTACTGTTTTCTCTCTAATTTTTTAACTGTTTATCAAAATGAGGCGTGTAATATACCGTTGAAAAGCTATGGATTAGGCGCAACTTCGACATGTTGAACACTTTTCGAGATTCCACACGGTTTAAGAGCAGTTTCAAAAATGGCGCGACGGACGACGAGTGGCAGCGAGCGTTTTTTCGCGATTTCTTCTAAATCGATCGTCGGAATGAAGCAAACGATAGGCCGTTGGATAGATATCGTCGAGGCGCATCTTTTTCATAGATAAATGTTTCTCTAATTTCTTACGGTTTAAGAGAAGTTTCAAATTTACTAAATCACGGAATTCTGTTTTTCAATTTTTTTCAAATTTTCTGTACTGTTTTCGCTTCAGTTTTTGAAACGTTTGT
>NW_021300995.1:0-2250 GCF_002162155.2 Triticum dicoccoides
ATGCCTCATGGGCAAAATGACCAAGACTCCGTTCTCCGGAACAATGGAGCGAGCAACCAACTTATTGGAAATCATACATACTGATGTGTGCGATCCAATGAGCGTTGAGGCTCGCGGAGGCTATTGTTATGTTCTCACTCTCACTGATGACTTAAGTAGATATGGGTATGTCTACTTGATGAAACACAAGTCTGAGACCTTTGAAAAGTTCAAGGAATTTCAGAATGAGGTAGAGAATCAACGTGACCGAAAAATAAAGTTTTTACGATCAGATCGTGGAGGAGAATATTTTAGTCACGAATTTGGTACGCACTTAAGGAAATGTAGAATTGTTTCACAACTCACGCCGCCTGGAACACCTCAGCATAACGGTGTGTCCGAACGTCGTAATCGCACTCTATTGGATATGGTGCGATCTATGATGTCTGTTACCGATTTATCGCTATCATTTTGGGGATACGCTCTAGAGACAGCTACATTCACTTTAAATAGGGCACCGTCTAAATCCATTGAGACGACACCGTATGAATTATGGTTTGGGAAGAAACCTAAGCTGTCGTTTCTAAAAGTTTGGGGATGCGATGCTTATATTAAGAAACTTCAACCTGAAAAGCTCGAACCCAAGTCGGAAAAATGCGTCTTCATAGGATATCCTAAGGAAACCATTGGGTATACCTTCTACCTTAGATCCGAAGGCAAGATCTTTGTTGCCAAGAACGGGTCCTTTCTGAAGAAAGAGTTTCTCTCGAAAGAAGTAAGTGGGAGGAAAGTAGAACTCGATGAAGTACTACCTCTTGAACAGGAAAGTAGTGCAGCTCAGGAAAATGTTCCTGTGGTGCCTACACTGATTGGAGAGGAAATTAATGGTAATGATCAAAGTACTTCGGATCAAGTTGCTACTGAAATTTGTAGGTCCACAAGGACACGTTCCACACCAGAGTGGTATGGCAACCCTGTCCTGGAAATCATGTTGTTAGACAACGGTGAACCTTCGAACTATGAAGAAGCGATGGCGGGCCCAGATTCCAACAAATGGCTTGAAGCCATTCAATCCGAGATAGAATCCATGTATGAAAACAAAGTATGGACTTTGACAGACTTGCCCGATGACCGGCGAGCGATAGAAAATAAATGGATCTTTAAGAAGAAGACGGACGCGGATGGTAATGTTACCATCTATAAAGCTCGACTTGTCGCTAAGGGTTATCGGCAAGTTCAAGGGGTTGACTACGATGAGACTTTCTCTCCCGTAGCGAAGCTGAAGTCCGTCCGAATCATGTTAGCAATTGCCGCATACTATGATTATGAGATATGGCAAATGGACGTCAAAACGGCATTCCTTAACGGCTATCTTAAGGAAGAACTGTATATGATGCAGCCGGAAGGTTTTGTCGATCCCGAGAATGCTAACAAGGTATGCAAGCTCCAGCGATCCATTTATGGGCTGGTGCAAGCATCTCGGAGTTGGAACATTCGCTTTGATGAGATGATCAAAGGGTTTGGGTTTATGCAGACTTATGGAGAAGCCTGCGTTTACAAGAAAGTGAGTGGGAGCTCTGTAGCATTTCTCATATTATATGTAGATGACATACTTTTGATGGGAAATGATATAGAACTTTTGGGCAGCATTAAGGCCTACTTGAACAAGTGTTTTTCAATAAAGGACCTTGGAGAAGCTGCTTACATATTAGGCATCAAGATCTATAGGGATAGATCGAGATGCCTCATAGGTCTTTCACAAAGCACATACCTTGATAAGATATTGAAGAAGTTCAATATGGATCAGTCCAAGAAAGGGTTCTTGCATGTATTGCAAGGTGTGAGATTGAGCTCGGCTCAATGCCCAACCACGGCAGAAGATATAGAAGAGATGAGTGTCATCCCATATGCCTCAGCCATAGGGTCTATTATGTATGCCATGCTGTGTACCAGACCTGATGTAAACCTCGTCGTAAGTTTGGTAGGAAGGTACCAAAGTAATCCCGGCAAGGAACACTGGACAGCGGTCAAGAATATCCTGAAGTACCTGAAGAGGACTAAGGATATGTTTCTTGTTTATGGAGGTGACGAAGAGCTTGTTGTAAAGGGTTACGTCGACGCTAGCTTCAACAAAGATCTGGATGACTCTAAGTCACAAACCGGATACGTGTATATTTTGAATGGAGGGGCAGTAAGCTGGTGCAGTTGCAAGCAGAGCGTCGTGGCGGGATCTACATGTGAAGCGGAGTACATGGCAGCCTCGGAGGCAGC
>NW_021300996.1:0-2009 GCF_002162155.2 Triticum dicoccoides
GAATGTTCCAACTCCGAGATGCTTGCACCAGCCCATAAATGGATCGCTGGAGCTTGCATACCTTGTTAGCATTCTCGGGATCGACAAAACCTTCCGGCTGCATCATATACAGTTCTTCCTTAAGATAGCCGTTAAGGAATGCCGTTTTGACGTCCATTTGCCATATCTCATAATCATAGTATGCGGCAATTGCTAACATGATTCGGACGGACTTCAGCTTCGCTACGGGAGAGAAAGTCTCATCGTAGTCAACCCCTTGAACTTGCCGATAACCCTTAGCGACAAGTCGAGCTTTATAGATGGTAACATTACCATCCGCGTCCGTCTTCTTCTTAAAGATCCATTTATTTTCTATCGCTCGCCGGTCATCGGGCAAGTCTGTCAAAGTCCATACTTTGTTTTCATACATGGATTCTATCTCGGATTGAATGGCTTCAAGCCATTTGTTGGAATCTGGGCCCGCCATCGCTTCTTCATAGTTCGAAGGTTCACCGTTGTCTAACAACATGATTTCCAGGACAGGGTTGCCATACCACTCTGGTGTGGAACGTGTCCTTGTGGACCTACAAAGTTCAGTAGCAACTTGATCCGAAGTACTTTGATCATTACCATTAATTTCCTCTCCAATCAGTGTAGGCACCACAGGAACATTTTCCTGAGCTGCACTACTTTCCTGTTCAAGAGGTAGTACTTCATCGAGTTCTACTTTCCTCCCACTTACTTCTTTCGAGAGAAACTCTTTCTTCAGAAAGGACCCGTTCTTGGCAACAAAGATCTTGCCTTCGGATCTAAGGTAGAAGGTATACCCAATGGTTTCCTTAGGATATCCTATGAAGACGCATTTTTCCGACTTGGGTTCGAGATTTTCAGGTTGAAGTTTCTTAATATAAGCATCGCATCCCCAAACTTTTAGAAACGACAGCTTAGGTTTCTTCCCAAACCATAATTCATACGGTGTCGTCTCAATGGATTTAGACGGTGCCCTATTTAAAGTGAATGTAGCTGTCTCTAGAGCGTATCCCCAAAATGATAGCGATAAATCGGTAAGAGACATCATAGATCGCACCATATCCAATAGAGTGCGATTACGACGTTCGGACACACCGTTATGCTGAGGTGTTCCAGGCGGCGTGAGTTGTGAAACAATTCTACATTTCCTTAAGTGCGTACCAAATTCGTGACTAAAATATTCTCCTCCACGATCTGATCGTAAAAACTTTATTTTTCGGTCACGTTGATTCTCTACCTCATTCTGAAATTCCTTGAACTTTTCAAAGGTCTCAGACTTGTGTTTCATCAAGTAGACATACCCATATCTACTTAAGTCATCAGTGAGAGTGAGAACATAACAATAGCCTCCGCGAGCCTCAACGCTCATTGGATCGCACACATCAGTATGTATGATTTCCAATAAGTTGGTTGCTCGCTCCATTGTTCCGGAGAACGGAGTCTTGGTCATTTTGCCCATGAGGCATTGTTCGCATGTGTCAAATGATTCATAATCGAGAGACTCTAAAAGCCCATCAGCATGCAGCTTCTTCATGCGCTTGACACCAATGTGACCAAGGCGGCAGTGCCACAAGTATGTGGGACTATCGTTATCAACCTTATATCTTTTGGTATTCACACTATGAATATGTGTAACATTACGTTCGAGATTCATTAAGAATAAACCATTGACCAGCGGGGAATGACCATAAAACATATCTCTCATATAAATAGAACAACCATTATTCTCAGATTTAAATGAGTATCCATCTCGCATTAAACGAGATCTAGATACAATGTTCATGCTCAAAGCTGGCACTAAATAACAACTATTGAGGTTTAAAACTAATCCCGTAGGTAAATGTAGAGGAAGCGTGCCGACGGCGATCACATCGACCTTGGAACCATTCCTGACGCGCATCGTCACCTCGTCCTTCACCAGTCTTCGCTTATTCCGCAGCTCCTGCTTTGAGTTACAAATATGAGCAACCGCACAGGTATCAAATACCCAGGAGATACTA
>NW_021300997.1:0-1312 GCF_002162155.2 Triticum dicoccoides
GGAGGCGGATCCTCGGTAGTGTATTGAAGTGGTGAGTAGTGGACTCGTGTGCGCAAAACCATTTCAGTTGGAGTATCGTAGGATAGCCTAGCCAAGAGTCAAAGCTGGCTTGCTGCAATAACTCCACCAACCCTTCTTGATACTATGCATGTATGTAGGATCTGATGTAAGTCTTGCTGAGTACCTTTGTACTCATGTTGCTATAATCTACATTTTACAGAAGACGCTGCAACCCCTTCTGATGGGTTCTATGTAGACGTTGACATCAACGAGTAGGCTAAAGACCCAGGTGGTGACCCTGAGCTTGTGAAGGACCACGTAGTATAGCTAGGCTTTCCAAGCCTCTTTTATTTTTACTAGTTGTCTGTACCCAGACAAGTTATTTCCGCTGCTGGTTTGTATGACTGTATGACTTGTATGTGGGGTCGTGAGACCCGTACCTTTGTGTATGCTATGTATGGCTCCCTGAGCCTTAAATAAAGTACTTGTGTCGTAGAGTCATGTTGTGATGCTTCGTTGTATCTACACATATCGAGCATATTGTGTGTATGATTGAAATGCTTGGTATGTGTGGGATCTGACTATCTAGTTGTTTATCTTTAGTAGCCTCTCTTACCGGGAAATGTCTCCTAGTGTTACCGCTGAGCCATGGTAGCTTGCTACTGCTCTGGAACACTTAGGCTGGCCGGCATGTGTCCTTCTTCGTTCTTGTGTCTGTCCCTTCGGGGAAATGTCACGCTTTGAGTACCGGAGTCCTGTTAGCCCGCTACAGCCCGGTTTATCGGAGTCCTGCTAGCCCAGTGCTACAGCCCGGACCCACTTGCTGATGACCGACACGTTCGAAGCTGGGTCATGGATGCCTGTCCCTGTAAGTCTGTGCCACTTTGGGTTTACGACTAGTCATGTCAGCCCGGGCTCTTTATCATATGGATGCTAGCGACACTATCATATACGTGAGCCAACAGGCGCAAACGGTCCCGGGAAAAGGTAAGACGACACCCGTGGGGATACCGTGCGTGAGGCCGCAAAGTGATATGAGGTGTTACCAGCTAGATCGATGTGACATCGAGTCGGGGTCCTGACAGCGTTGGTATCAGAGCCGGACTGCCTGTAGGTTCTCCAAGCCAAACTGGTCGATGTTGAGTCTAGAAATTCTTTAGTTATATGTAGGGGAATTGTTTGTGGGATGGAACGTAAGGCTCTTTTTACTCCTTATACCTTATGACTTTCTGATCTGAGTCAGTCCATTCTTCCACCGGGGGTTAAGGAATTAGGATCTGTTCTCTCTATCAGGATCACGAGTTACTAATCA
>NW_021300998.1:0-1160 GCF_002162155.2 Triticum dicoccoides
CACTGCCACCCTTTCCTAGCGTAACGCGAGTCGAGGCGGACGTCGTCGCGGTAGCGACGACGGACGCCGAGACGAGCACGTGACACCACTCCCACCCTGTCTTAGCGTAACGCAAGTCGAGGCGGACGTCTTCGCGGTAGCGACGACGGACGCCGAGACGAGCACGTGACACCACCGCCACCCTGTCTTAGCGTAACGCGAGTCGAGGCGGACGTCGTCGCGGTAGCGACGACGGACGCGGAGACGAGCACGTGACACCATTCCCACCCTGTCTTAGCGTAACGCGAGTCGAGGCGGACATCGTCTCGGTAGCGATTGCGGACGCCGAGACGAGCACGTGACACCATTCCCAACCTGTCTTAGCGTAATGCGACTCGAGGCGGACGTCGTTGCGGTAGCAACGACGGACGTCGAGACGAGCACGTGACACCATTCCCACCCTGTCTTAGTGTAACGCCAGTCGAGGCGGACGTCGTCGCGGTAGCGACGACGGATGCCGAGACGAGCACGTGACACCACTCCCACCCTGTCTTAGCCTAACGCGAGTCGAGGCGGAAGTCCTCGCGGTATCAACGACGGACGCCGAGACGAGCACGTGACACCATTCCCATCCTGTCTTAGCGTAACGCGAGTCGAGGCGGACGTCGTCGCGGTAGCGACGACGGACGCCGAGATGAGCACGTGACACCACTGCCACCCTTTCTTAGCGTAACGTGAGTCGAGGCGGACGTCGTCGCGGTAGCGACAACGGACGCCGAGACGAGCACGTGACACCACTCCCACCCTGTCTTAGCGTAACGCGAGTCGAGGCGGACGTCGTCGCGGTAGCAACGACGGACGCCGAGACGAGCACGTGACACCACTGCCACCCTGTCTTAGCGTAACGCGAGTCGAGGCGGACGTCGTCGCGGTAGCAATGACGGACGCCGAGACGAGCATGTGACACCACTGCCACCCTGTCTTAGCGTAACGCGAGTCGAGGCAGACGTCGTCGTGGTAGCGATGACGGACGCCGAGACAAGCACGTGACACCACTCCCACCCTGTCTTAGCGTAACGCGAGTTGAGGCGGACGTCGTCTCGGTAGCGACGACGGACGCCGAGACGAGCACGTGACACCACTCCCACCCTGTCTTAGCGTAACGCGAGTCGAGGCGGACG
>NW_021300999.1:0-1205 GCF_002162155.2 Triticum dicoccoides
GATACGCTCTACGTTCAAATACAACGGGTGCAAAACAGTTGCACACGCGGAATACTCAGGTTATACTTGACGAGCCTAGCATATACAGATATGGCCTCGGAACACGGGGACCGAAAGGTCGAGCGTGAATCATATAGTAGATATGATCAACATAGAGATGTTCACCATTGAAACTACTCCATCTCACGTGATGATCGGACATGGTTTAGTTGATTTGGATCACGTAATCACTTAGATGACTAGAGAGATGTCTGTCTAAGTGGGAGTTCTTTAGTAATATGATTAATTGAACTTAAATTTATCATGAACTTAGTACCTGATAGTATTTTGCTTGTCTATGTTTGTATGTAGATAGATGGCTCGTGCTATTGTTCTGTTGAATTTTAATGCGTTCCTTGAGAAAGCAAAGTTGAAAGATGATGGTAGCAATTACACGGACTAGGTCCGTAACCTGAGGATTATCCTCATTGCTGCACAGAAGAGTTACGTCCTGGAAGCACCGTTGGGTGCCAGGCCTGCTGCTGATGCAACTAACGACGTTAAGAACGTCTGGCAGAGCAAAGCTGATGACTACTCTATAGTTCAGTGTGCCATGCTTTACGGCTTAGAACCGGGTCTTCAACGACGTTTTGAACGTCATGGGGCATATGAGATGTTCCAGGAGTTGAAGTTAATATTTCAAGCAAATGCCCGGATTGAGAGATATGAAGTCTCCAATAAGTTCTACAGCTGCAAGATGGAGGAGAATAGTTCTGTCAGTGAGCATATACTCAAAATGTCTGGGTATAATAATCACTTGATTCAACTAGGAGTTAATCTTCCGGATGATAGCGTCATTGACAGAATTCTCCAATCACTGCCACCAAGCTACAAGAGCTTTGTGATGAACTATAATATGCAAGGGATGAACAAGACTATTCCCGAGCTCTTCGCGATGCTGAAAGCCGCGGAGGTAGAAATCAAAAAGGAGCATCAAGTGTTGATGGTCAACAAGACCACTGGTTTCAAGAAAAGGGGCAAAGGGAAGAAGAAGGGGAACTTCAAAAGGAACGGCAAACAAGTTGCTGCTCAAGTGAAGAAACCCAAGTCTGGACCTAAGCCTGAAACTGAGTGCTTCTACTGCAAGCAGACTGGACACTGGAAGCGGAACTGCCCCAAGTATTTGGCGGATAAGAAGGATGGCAAAGTGAACAAAGGTATATGTG
>NW_021301000.1:0-1083 GCF_002162155.2 Triticum dicoccoides
GGGCTCGGGGACGCGCTGGAGACGGCGAATTCGACGGCGACGGTGGTCGGAGCCCGAAGAGGGGAACGGCGACGTGGCGGCGATGCAGGGCTTCCGGGGAGCTGTGGAGCGGTGGGGAGGAAGAGGGAGTCGAGGCGGAGCTCCTGAGCTAGTCGGGGGAGCGAGGGGTGGTCGGAGACAGCGGCTAAGGCGAACGGCGACGACGGTGGTGTTCGGCCGGGCGAGAGAGAGAGCGAGGGAGAGGAGGGGAGAGCCGGGGGAGAGTGAGAGAGAGCAGGGGGGAGGGCGTGGCGTCGTCCAGGGCGTCGAGCGAGGAGGGGAGGCCAGGCAAGCAGGCGAGCAGGTGGCGTGGCGCGGTGGCGCGCGCGCGCGCCGGCCACACTCCCCTCCCTCTGTCGGGACGAAGACGACAGAGGAGGGAGGTGGGCTGGGCCGGCTGCCGGCTGGGCCAGCCAGCTGGCTGGGCCGCACAGTGGAGGAGCCCAGGTAAGCTCCTCCTGTTATATATTTTTCTGTTTTTTAATTTCTGACATTTGTTTTGATTTAAATAATATATTAAATCATTTATTTAACTTATGCCAATTTTTGCAGGAGCTATTTATATTATTCTAGAGCTCTTTTATAATTGGCATAATATTTGGGCATATATTAATATATATAATTAATATATTTCCAATGCAAATATTTATGCATTTATTCCAAATGCCCAAAATAAATGTCCATGAGCCACTAAAAATATTGGTTTGATTTTTATCTCTGTCCAATATTTTCAGAGAGCAACATGAGCATTTTCTTGGACCCTTTTGGAGAAATTTTTATTTAGGTCATTTTCAAAATGGTTCTGAGGGTTTCACAGATCCCCATTTCAAGTTTCTGATGAAAGAGTAAACATGATGCAACACTCTAATGCATGACTAGCTAGGGTGTGACAACTCACCCCCACTCAAAAGAATCTCGTCCCGAGATTTGGGTTCCTCCGGGAAGAAGGCGGGATACTCGAGTCGAAGACGATCCTCCCTTTCCCAAGTTGCTTCATCCTCGGAATGGTGCGACCATTGAACCTTGAGAAACTTGATATTATGA
>NW_021301001.1:0-1094 GCF_002162155.2 Triticum dicoccoides
AGTAGTATAGCATGGCAGACGGACAAGAGTGTAGGGCCAATGATGATAAACTAGCGTCCTATACTAAGCATTTAGGATTGCAGGTAAGGTATCAACAGGTGTAGCAACAATGTCAGGCTATGCATCAGAATAGGACCAACAGAAAGCAGTAACATGCTACACTACTCTAATGCAAGCAGTATAGAGTAGAATAGGCGATATCTGGTGATCAAGGGGGGGCTTGCCTGGTTGCTCTGGCAAGAGAGAGGGTCATCGGTGACGTAGTTGATCACAGCGGCATCAGCGGCAGTCTCGGGGTCTATCAGAAAGAAGTAACGGAGAGGGAACACAATAAATAACAGAGCAATCAAAGCATCACAAAGCGTAACAAGACAATACGCGGTGTTCGGTGTGCCCTAACGTGGTAGTAGGTGATACCGGTGAAGGGGGGAAAACATCAGGGAAAGTATTCCCGGGGTTCCGTGTTTTCGGGCAGAGGAGCCGGAGGGGGAAAGTTGCGAGTTCGATAGGTTAGGGGTGTGTGGCGGACGAACGGACTGCGTATCCGGAATCGTCTCTTCGTTCTGAGCAACTTTCATGTACAAAGTTTTTCCATCCGAGCTACGGTTTATTTTATATTAATTTTAAAAGATTTAAATCATTTTTAGGATTTATTTATTTAATTTAATCAACATTATCCAGAATAGTGTTTGATGACGTAGGCATGACATCAGGGTGATGTCAGCAGTCAACTGTGCAGTTGACTGGGTCAACTATGTGTGGGTCCCGCATGTCATTGACTGATTAGGCTAATCAGGGGTTAATTAAGTTAACTAGTAATTAGGTTAATCTAATCCTGATTAATTAATTTAATTTAATTAATTCTTTAATTAATTAATTAATTAATTATTTTTATTTTTATTTTTAATTCTTCTCTCTTTTTTTATTAAAACATTTTGGGCATGGGGCCCATCTGTCATAGGCCCCAGGGGCCAAACCGGAACGGGCGCTACTCGTAACGGGCGCAGGGGCGCCCGATAGGGGCCAACCCGGGCGCTGGCCTCGGGCGAGACCAGCGGCGCGACGGGGCCAGCCCGGCCGCCGGCGGCGAGGCA
>NW_021301002.1:0-699 GCF_002162155.2 Triticum dicoccoides
ATAGAGCTGGCTCAACTCTAGTGTAAAATTATTTCAACTAGCTTATAGAGCTAGTTCAATTTTAGTGTAAAATTATTTGTACTAGGCTATAGAGCTAGTTCAACTCTAGTGTAAAATTATTTGAACTAGCTTGTAGAGCTAGTCCAAATCTAGTGTAAAATTATTTGTACTAGGCTATAGAGCTAGGTCAACTCTATTGTAAAATTATTTTAACTTGCTTATAGAGCTAGTTCAACTCTAGTGTAAAATTATTTGTACTAGCTTATAGAGCTAGTTCAACTCTAGTGTAAAATTATTTGTACTAGGCTATATAGCTAGTTCAAGTCTAGTGTAAAATTATTTGAAGTAGCTTTAATTTCCTAGTTCAACTCTAGTGTAAAATTATTTGTACTAGGCTATAGAGCTAGTTCAACTCGAGTGTAAAATTATTTGAACTAGCTTATAGAGCTAGTTCAACGCTAGTGTCAAATTATTTGTACTAGGCTATAGAGCTAGTGCAACTCTAGTGAAAAATTTATTTCAACTAGCTTATAGAGCTAGTTCAACTCTAGTGTAAAATTGTTTGAACTAGCTTATAGAGCTGGCTCAACTCTAGTGTAAAATTATTTCAACTAGCTTATAGAGCTAGTTCAACTCTAGTGTAAAATTATGTGTACTAGGCTATAGAGCTAGTGCAACTCTAGTGTAAAATTATTTCAA
>NW_021301003.1:0-1071 GCF_002162155.2 Triticum dicoccoides
GTCCTCTACTTTGTTGTTGCATGTTTTACGTGGCTGCTACGGGCTTAAGTAAGAACCAATCTCACCTACGCATCAAAACCACAACGATAGTTTGTCAAATAGACTCCGTTTTAACCTTCGCAAGGACCGGGCGTAGCCATACTTGGTTCAACTAAAGTTGGAGAGGCAGTCGCCCGCAAGCCATCTCTGTGCAAAGCACGTCGAGGGAACCGGTCTCGCGTAAGCGTACGCGTAAGGTTGGTCCGGGTCGTCTCGTCCAACAATACCGCTGAACCAAAATATGACATGCTGGTAGGCAGTATGACTTGTATCGTCCACAACTCACTTGTGTTCTACTCGTGCATATAACATCAACATCATTAACCTAGGCTCGGATGCCACTGTTGGGATTCGTAGTAATTTCAAAAAAATTCCTACGCGCACACAGGATCATGTGATGCATAGCAACGAGAGGAGAGTGTTGTCTACGTACCCAACGCAGACCGACTGCGGAAGCAATGACACGACGTAGAGGAAGTAGTCGTACGTCTTCACGATCCAACCGATCAAGCACCGAAACTACGGCACCTCCGAGTACGAGCACACGTTCAGCTCGATGACGATCCCCGGACTCCGATCCAGCAAAGTGCCGGGGAAGAGTTTCGTCAGCACGACGGCGTGGTGACGATCTTGATGAACTACAGCAGCAGGGCTTCGCCTAAACTCCGCTACAGTATTATCGAGGAATATGGTGGCAGGGGGCACCGCACACGGCTAAGGAATCGATCACGTGGATCAACTTGTGTCAACTTGTGTGTTTAGAGGTGCCCCTGCCTCCGTATATAAAGGAGCCAAGGGGGGGAGGAGGCGCCGGCCAGGAGGAGGTGGCGCAGGAGGAGTCCTACTCCTACCGGGAGTAGGACTCCCCTCCAATCCTATTCCAACTAGGAATCCCCAAAGGGGGAAAGAGGAGAAGGGTGGCCGGCCACCTCTCCTAGTCCTAATAGGACTAGGGGAAGGGGGGAGGCGCGCAGCCCTGGTGGGCAGCCCTTTTCACCTTTCCACTAAGGCCCATGTAGGCCCATATGGTTC
>NW_021301004.1:0-1669 GCF_002162155.2 Triticum dicoccoides
CATGATTAGTAGAACAAGAAACAAAACCCAAAAATAATGTTCCTATAACTACTAGGATGTGGTGGTAAAACGCTCACAGTAAAGCAAATATCAATGTCTTACAAGTTCTTACCATGCAGCAGGCGGTGATCGGCAACCAGCGGTGTCAAGTAACTCCGAATATTGAGTAAAGCGATTGCCAGGGGAGCGTACGTATACACGGTGTAGAAATATGTGGAGCTGGGTTGGCTATATATGGTAGCAAAAGATTAGCAATAATCAATTCAAAGATGCAATGTTGAATAAACGCTCAACGACGATACTGTGCTGGTCCTAGGCTAGACCGGACTAGAGACGCGAGCCTAGAACACTAATGAGGTCACGGCGTAGCACAACTAGCATCAATGAAGGATACTAAGTAGCTCTTGACAGCAAGATATAAGTGAAGATCACAACGGAAGTGAAGATAATGATGAAAAACAACTGCCAAGGAGGATATACAACAACTCTCTCTCCAACTTTCCTCTTGAAAAGTTTGAGACAATTTTCTGATAAATTCTTTCAAAGAATGCTACTAACTCAAGCTTTCCAATGGAGAAAGAATCACTCAATTCTGAGTTGATATGAGGAGTCAAAGAATTCTAAAACTGGCCTAAAAAATTGGAACAAGCTGTGTTCACGAACTTCGGAGGGCAAAAAGACCTATTTAGAAGCCGATTTTGAGGTGTCAAATATTGAACTAGCTTCTGCAACTATTTAGATGCGGCTCGTCGCTATCTTCAATTTGAGTACTCACGGAGCCAAAACGGACTTCGTATGAGGAAGATACACCTGTTTTACTGAACAGTGCGCAAAACAGATTCCAATCCGAATTCAGGTACGAGATTGATTCTAGATAGATCCAATTTTTTTTCTTCTCTCTTTTTTTTTCTCACACTTTTTTTTTCTTTTTCTTCTCCCTCTTACTTTTTTTTCTTTATATTCTTTTTCTCCCTCTTTCCAAGACAAACTAGATAAGATGCAGATTCGATCAGGCGAAGATGTGAGTGACCTCAACTATGATTATGACAATAAACAGTGCGTAGCACGTGGTGGAAATTGGTGGATGGGATGGTGGACAGCGGATGGGATAATGATGCAGCGACTGCGTGACTAATGTGAACAGAACTCGAAACTCTAAAGGAACTAGACACTAAGACCAGCAACTCGACACGGCGATGCAACCGATAATTCAATAATGCAAACAATGAAAAGAAAATTGCAAAGGCTCAGTCTGGCTAGGACAAAGGATGAATAGATCTAACTTTTGTTTTGTGGCTTTTTCTTGGACAATAGGTAAGAAAATAAATCTAATATAGGAAAAACTGGAAATTCTCACCGAGCAACCTGAAAACTGATACCACTTGATAGAGGCGAGGGTCCCGATCTTTCGATGAGATGATAACTATCGATTTGGTGGAGACGACTTTGACGATCCGACTACAAACATGCACGACGTTGCGCCTTAGCAATCGCTAAACCAATCTCCTGAGGTTACTGACGATGCCGGAAGCACGGTCAGCCTGACCACGAAGGTCTATTCCTGCAAGCAATCGAAGAACGAGCAAGAATATGATAAAGCAATCTGAATATTGCAAATATATATGAGGTATTGATAATGGTGGGGATCCGTAAGCGGTCTTGGTCTGGT
>NW_021301005.1:0-1192 GCF_002162155.2 Triticum dicoccoides
CGAGCTCCGCCGCCGGTGCCGCCTCGGCTTCCGCGCCGCGATCCCGATCTGGATCCGGTCGCGTGAACAGTAAACCCTAACCCCGATTTTTTTTGCTAAGTCCTGAAATTTTGATCCATGTTGCTCTGTTCGAGGTCCCGTAACTTTGCAACCGTAGCTCCGTTTTGGGCTTATGATATAGCAAAATCTTCGTCTCGACATGTACATCATTTCATTCCATTGCATCATTTGCATTTGAGGTCATCATGCACTTTTGTCATTTTTGCTATGTTTAATTCGTGCATGATATGCTTGTGCCCCTTTGGGATGATTTGTTAAGCATTTTGTCTTCTTTCCAGAGGTGCCACCCATGCATTTTTAGGATGTGTGTGTTGTCTTGTGCAAGCTTGCGAAGAGAGGTACCTGAGATTGCAGATTTCAGG
The DNA here is from genome assembly GCF_002162155.2 of Triticum dicoccoides. Lineage (NCBI taxonomy): Eukaryota > Viridiplantae > Streptophyta > Magnoliopsida > Poales > Poaceae > Triticum > Triticum dicoccoides. The sequence goes on from NW_021301005.1 coordinate 423, forward strand.
GACTTAGTGATTTTCACTAAGTCTGGGATATTTTAGTTCATGATGCTATATGTCCAGCTTGTTTCCTAATGATCCGTGCCTCTTTTGAGGATGATCAGTAAGGGAGTTTTGATACTTAGGTTATGCTCTATCCATCCATGTCTTTGTTGGCATTTGTGGAGTGCTCTAGGTTGACTCAATCGAGCTCAACTTTTGCTTCGTTGTTAATCTGGGCAGATCGTCAACTTGTTTGTGATTTTGCCGATGCTACCGTTAGTGTTCCATGCATGCTATGCCTTCGTTCTTGCCATGTGTAGCTAACACTTTGTGCCTTCTTGCTGGTTATATGCTTTCCTTGCCATGACTTGCACCGTAGTGGGTGCATCGAGCTCGTTTACATGCCTTCGTGAGTTAAATTTCAGCATGTCTCAGTTTTCACTAAGTCTGAAAACAGATTGTGTTCGAGCGATGTTCGTGAGCTCGGTAGAGTATTTTGTGAACCCTTTTGGCCCCAGGTCACTTTGGGTGTTTTGTTAAGCTTGTTGAGTAGCTCCATGCCATGTTCTTACTTGTCATGTTCAGGTTTTCTATCATGTTGTTTTGCTGCTCCGAAGAGAGCATCGTGATCTGAAATTTCAGACTAGTGTTAATTTCACTAAGTCTGAAATCTGTTTTGCATTTGCGTTTTAGCCATGCTTGTTTGAACCTCTTAATGGATGAATTTGCCTATGGCTCAGTGCTAGTGTTTTGTCAACCATCTTGTGTACTTCACTGCCATGTATTTTGTTTTC
>NW_021301006.1:0-1347 GCF_002162155.2 Triticum dicoccoides
GGGCTCAGAGGGCGGGGATGGATCCGCCACTCCAGGGCGATCCTCCCGGTGGTCGCCAGGTAAGTGGGGACGGAGGGAGCTGCCGGCGGCGAGCTTCTCGGCGGAGGTGGCCTCGGGAGCAAAGTGATTTTTCTTCCGCGGTGTGCCCCGATCAAAATTGAGTAGTGGGGATGGCTCACGGGAAGATGAGGAAGCTCTTGGTGGAGAGAATGGAGAGTGGGTGGCCCTGGTGGTGCCGAATTGGCCGGGGCAGTGGTGGCGGCTGCCGTTGCCGGAGATGGGGAAGAAGACCTTCCCCGAGTCGATTTGCTGCCATGGGAGAACTAGGGGAGCATTCTAAGGCTTCCTGCGTGCACGGGGTGGCTCGGGGGCCTCCTTTTATAGCTCGTCGAGGTCGGTTCCGCGGCGGCCGGATAAGCTCTCCGGCGAACCGCCTCGCTGTAGCTTGCAGGGCAACGTGGCGTGGCTGGGGATGACGGCAGGAGCTAGTGGATGAGAGTGCACTGCTCCAGGGGCAGGTGGCGAGTGGGAGTGGCTTGGGCGGCACCGACATGGCCAGAGGCTGCCGGGCGGCGGCGGCGGCTAGCGCTTGGCTTGCCGGGCGTGGCGAGGGGCGGCTTGGCGCGTAGCTGAGAGAAGGGGAGCGCGTGGCGAGGTTCTGCAGAGCGGGCCAAAGCCGTGGGGGCCAGCGTGTCGGCTCGGCCGCGTGGCTGCAATACGCGCGCTCTGGGCGCGTCCAGTGCACACACTGAATGTGCTCGACAAAATGCCAGAGCATGCTAGAGGTCGCGGTTGAGGCTAGCAAATAACAGACCCAGGTTAGGAGCAACTGGAATCCTAGTGGACATGCTAGTATGATCCGAGGTGCAAGGTCACAATGCAAAGACAAAAACATGTCAAAACTGGCCATGCACACCAGGTGTTTGACAAAATGCCAAGGGCACTTAGGCATTTCTTGGAGTGGCCAAAATCTCCAGATAAGTCTCTGTGGATGAAAGAGAGAGTGGTGATGTTAGTTGGACAAAAGAAGAAACTTGTTAGTGCAAGTTTTACAAAGCTTCAATTCTGGACAGGAAATAAATGACATTATTTCATGAACCAAAAATGATCCAAAAGGTGCATGCTCCTGGACTTAGGGATTTAACATGGGGGACTACAAGTAGGAGAAATAATCAAGGGTTAAAGAGCAAGTAAAAACATGGTTGCTGTACAAACCATCAAGTTGGTCCAGAATGAAGATGAGGTTGATTCACTCAAATTTTTCAAAGGACACAAATAGGTTTTTGCACAAGGTGAAATAATAGGCTCCTACTGACCTCCCTTAATTTTGGTAGAAGTTTTAAAAAA
>NW_021301007.1:0-716 GCF_002162155.2 Triticum dicoccoides
GCGATGTCACAACCTAGCTAGTCATGCATTAGAGTGTTGCATCATGTTTATTCTTTCATCAGAAACTTGAAATGGGGATGACAGAACCCCCAGTCCCCTCTGAAACCAACTAGGGTTACTAAAATAATTTTTCAATGAACCTGAAATGCCCTTCTAAAATGCCCATCATTTTTGCCTTGGTTCAGAACCTCTGCCAAAAGTGGTGCACATTTTCCTAGGCCATCCTAGGGTTTTTGATTTAAATCATAGATATTTGAATTTGGGCATTTAAAATAATATAAAATATTTAAATGCTCAAATATCTCCAAACTAAAATGTTTCATGTTGGAAATAATCCAACTATGGGCCAGGAATAGTTTGGTGATTTTTTGAAGTTGCCTAGGTATTTTATTAAATTCAACAAAGTTGCAGATATATTAAATAAAAACAGAAACAGAAAAAAAAGGGAAAACTTCCCTGTGCGGCCCAGCCAGCTGGCCGGCCCGGCAAGCCAGCCCAGCCCACCACCGCCGTCGTCCTCCTGGCGCCAGTCGGCCAGGCGTGTGGCCGGCGCGCGCGCACAGCCGGAGCGCAACGCCACCAGCCCGTCTGCCTGCCTCCCCCCGCCAGCGCGACGCCGCGGCGCTTCTTCTCGGTGCCGCCCCGATCCCCTGGCCTTATCCCCCTCTCTCTCCCGTGCTGCTCTCTCTCTCTCTCTCACGGCCGAACACCACCGT
>NW_021301008.1:0-3323 GCF_002162155.2 Triticum dicoccoides
CCTCTGGCTGTTCTGCTAGATGCCGGAGTAGATGGAGAAGTTGCGGTTGTCTTATTTCCTTGCTTACGAGGCGGAGGAGAAGGACTACTACGCGTCGGAGCAGCCGGAGCGGCGGCGGGTCTCTTCCGCCTTCGCTGACATGGCGTAGAAGGAGGAGGCTGACTGCTCGGGCACGCTGGCGCAGGCGGAGAAGGAGGCGAAGTGCCGCCACGCCCCGGAGAAGGAGGCAAAGTGCCCTGATCACTCGTCGGAGGAGCAGGCGGAGGAGGATCTGGAGTGCCCTGACTCGCCAGAGGAGGAGGAGGAGGCGGAGGCGTCCAGTCCGAAAGGTTGATGATCTCCTTCCGCCATAGGCATGTAGTCTTCACAGCAGAACCCAGCCGAGTGTCCCCTTCACCGGTAGGGTAGTCAAGCTCGAGCTCCTCAAATCCCTCCGTTATTTCATCCACCGTCACCCTGGCATATCCTTCTGGAATTGGACGGCAGTGAAAAGTTGCGCCGGGTTCAGGAGGTCGAACAGAGCCGACAGCCGCCTTGACTTTGTGGTTCTGCCATTGCATCATAAGGTGGCAATGTTGAGAGTCCGTGATAGCATACATGGGGTAGGTAGCAGGAGCCGTGAAGACAGGCTCCAGCTGAAGCAGCTCGGTGGAAGCCACGCTGCTTCTCCGCTGAGATGGTGGGGTAGCTTCGGGGGTACCTTCGGCAGGTCGCTTGCTTCGAACTGCTTCTCGTTCCTCTAGTGCTTGTACCTTTGCGTGCAACTTCTGTAGTTGGGTATGCTCCACTTTCGTCCTCCTCTCTTGGCATTTGTAACCGCCTGCGTCTTTAAACCCATCCTTCCACGAAACGGAGCCTGGTGTGCCTCGTGTCTGTCCAGGGTGCTCCGGATTCCCGAGGGCCATTGTGAGCTCGTCGTTCTCTCTGTCTGGAATGAACTTCCCTTCATGCGCCGCGGCGATATAGTCCTGAAGCTTCGTGACGGCTATTCGCAGTTGCTTGCTTGTCCAAACGCACTTCCCTATTACAGGGTCCAAGGTTCCGCCAACCCCGAAGGACCAAGTCCTTGAATGGTCTGGCTAGTTCAATGTCTCTGGCTCGACCCCTTTATCAAGCAGGTCATTCTCAGCCTTGGCCCACAACGACCGGGCTTTGAGGTAACCACCTGACCCCGTGCAATGGAGATGCTCCTTCTTTGCAGCATTTATCTTGTTTGTCGCTGACATCTTCTTACTCTTGTCCGATGTCTTGTGGGCCACAAATGCGTCCCATTGATCTCTGAGCTTCTCATACCGGCCGATGAATTCCGGTGTCTTTTCATTGTCGACAAACTTTGTTTTCAGCTCATTCTTCCACCTCCTAAAAAGATCTGCCCTCTTCTTAAGAGCATGAGACTTGATCAATGGCCCTTTAACTGGTTTCTCGGGATCCTCCTCTGGCGGTAGGGTGAAATTTGCCTTGAACGTGTCCCAAAGATCATCTTTCTGCCTATCATTGACATAAGACACCTCACGGTCTTCATTCTTAGGCTTAAACCATTGGTGGATGCTGATCAGGATCATGTCCCAAAAAAGAACCCCGCACTGAGCAGAAAATGCTTCCTTGGTCCGGATGGGTTCAATCGGTTGGCCATCGCGCGCGATTGCTATGATCGTGAACCTTTCATCCGAGCGCAACTTTTTCTTTGGGCCTCGTCTCTTTAGCGACGTTGTGCGTGATCCGGAGGGCTAGAAAAAAGAAGAAAGATGAGAGTTAATATGTGTACATACCAAAACAATGAATGCGTCAATTAGCTAGTCAGCACAGGCTTAATTAATATATATACCTGGTCGGGCTCTGTTCGGTCACCGGAGCCGTCATCACGGTCTCCGTCTTGCACCGGCATTCGGTCACCGGAGCCATCATAATCATGTCCTTCCTCCTCTGTTGTTCGATAACCGTAGCCTGCTTAACCCTCTCCTTCCATACCATCGGTTTCATTGAGATACGACATGACATCACCTCCGACTGCGAGTATGTCCCCCAAAACCTGTTCTGCTTCTCGTCTCGGCCGTGCTCCATAGTTTCTGCAAATATTACAACATGGCAATTATTATACAAACATGACAGATGGATATATTAGTGGCAAACGTAGACCTAGCTAGCTAATCACAACAAGGAATTTTATTAATTAGTGGCCTCGACGCTTCTCTAGGGTTTTGGGTGGCCTCGGCAATGCTTCAAGGGTTCGGGGTGGCCTCGACGACAATGCTCTTTTAACTTGGTAAATTTGGGTGGCCTCGGCAGCGCTTCTAGGGTTTGGGCCGGACCGCCTCTCTCATGATTTTCCGACGTTTGTCTAGTGTCAAAGGATTCAACAAAACCATGTCTTCATCATTAGGCGAAAGTAACAGGTGCATGATGCTACAGAGCTCTCCAAAGTTGTTTTGGAACAGAGTTCCCAAATAGGATAATTCACTTTTTGGTACAAACTTCAGCAAGAGCCTTATGAATATCGTTATTTGGAAGACATTTGCTGAAATTCGTACCAAAAGGCAGATTATCCTATGTGAGACTCCGCTCGAGAAGAACTTTGGAGAACTCCGTACCATCATGCCCCGATTACTTCCGGCTAATAATTTAGCCATGGAATTCTTCAATACTTTGTTACTAGGGAATCTCTCGACCCCTCGGCGATCCTCGACCCCTTGACCCCTCGACGACCCTCGACTCTCGACCCTCGACCCTTGACCCCTTGGCGACCCTCGACCCTCTACCCTAGTTCACGATCCTCGAACGTTCGGCGATCCACGACCCTCTACCCTAGTTCCCGACCCTCGACCCCCTCATGTCACGTTTGTCTAGTGTCAGAGGATTCAACAAAACCATGTCTTCATCTTTAGGCAGAAGTAACAGGTGCATGATGGTACGAAGCTCTCCAAAGTTATTTTGGAACGGAATCCCATATAGGATAATTCGCTTTTTGGTACAAAGTACAGCAAGAGCCTTCCGAATATCGCTATTTGGAAGGCCTTTGCTGAAATTTGTACAAAAAGGCGGATTATCCTATCCGGGACTCCGTTCTAGAATAATTTTGGAGAACTTCGTACCATCTTGCCCCGGTTACTTCCGGGTAAAGATGAAGCCATGGATTTCTTCAATACTTTGACACTAGGCAACCTCTCGACCCCTCTGCGATCCTCGACCCCTCGACGACCCTCGACCCTCGATAAACCTTGAACCCTCGACCCTCGAACCCTCGACCCTAGAACCCTCGAACCCTCGAACCCTCGACCCTCCCACCCTTGACCCCTCGACCACCCTCGACCCTCGAACCCTCGACC
>NW_021301009.1:0-1390 GCF_002162155.2 Triticum dicoccoides
CCAGATATCGCCTACTCTTCTCTATACTGCTTGCATTAGAGTAGTGTAGCATGTTACTGCTTTCGTTAATCCTATTCTGATGCATAGCCTGACATTGTTGCTACACCTGTTGATACCTTACCTGCAATCCTAAATGCTTAGTATAGGATGCTAGTTTATCATCATTGGCCCTACATTCTTGTCAGTCTGCCTTGCTATACTATTGGGCCGTGATCACTCGGGAGGTGATCACGGGTATATACTATACATACATACATACTATATAGATGGTGACTAAAGTCGGGTCAGCTCGAAGAGTACCCGCGAGTGATTCACGGATTGGGGGCTGAAAGGACCTTTGTCCCGACGGCCCTCTGTGTGGATCTTTGTGGCGGAGCGACAGGGCAGGTTGAGACCGCCTAGGAGAGAGGTGGGCCTGGCCCTGTTCGGTGTTCGCGGACACTTAACACGCTTAACGAGATCTTGGTATTTGATCTGAGTCTGGCTACGAGCCTATACGCACTAACCATCTACGTGGGAGTAGTTATGGGTATCCCGACGTCGTGGTATCAGCCGAAGCACTCCAGACGTCAGCGACGGAGCGGCGCGCGCCGAATTGGACTGGAACGCCACTAGGCTAGGTCTGCTTTCGGCCGCGTACGCAACGTGCAGGTGTGCTATGGGCGATGGGCCCAGACCCCTGTGCGCTTAGGTTTAGACCGGCGTGCTGGCCTCTCTGTTGGGCCTAGGTGGGGCTGCGACGTGTTGATCTTCCGAGGCCGGGCATGACCCAGGAAAGTGTGTCCGGCCAAATGGGATCGAGCGTGTTGGGTTATGTGGTGCACCCCTGCAGGGAAGTTAATCTATTCGAATAGCCGTGATCTTCGGTAACAGGATGACTTGGAGTTGTACCTTGACCTTATGACAACTAGAACCAGATACTTAATAAAACACACCCTTCCATGTGCCAGATACAACCGATGGTCGCTCTACCTCAGGGATATGAGGAGGGGATCGCCGGGTAGGATTATGCTATGAGATGCTACTTGGAGATGCTACTTGGAGGACTTCAATCTACTCTCTTATACCTGTTGCAAGACGAAGGTGACCCGAAGCATAGTCTTCGATAAGACTAGCTATCCCCCTCTTATTCTGGCATTCTGCAGTTCAGTCCACTGATATGGCCCTTTACACATATACCCATGCATATGTAGTGTAGTTCCTTGCTTGCGAGTACTTTGGATGAGTACTCACGGTTGCTTTCTCCCCCTTTTCTCCCCTTTTCCTTTCTTTCTGGTTGTCGCAACCAGGTGCTGGAGTCCAGGAGCCAGACGCCACCGTCGACGACGACCCCTACTACACCGGAGGTGCCTACTACTACGTGTTGCCCGCTGACGACGACCTGGAGTAG
>NW_021301010.1:0-1627 GCF_002162155.2 Triticum dicoccoides
CAGCACGTAGTAGTAGGCACCTCCAGTGTAGTAGGGGTCGTCGTCGACGGTGACGTCTGGCTCCTGGACTCCAGCTTCTGGTTGCGACAACCAGAAAGAAAGGAAAGGGGAAAAAGGGGGGAGAAAGCAACCGTGAGTACTCATCCAAAGTACTCGCAAGCAAGGAACTACACTACATATGCATGGGTATATGTGTAAGGAGGCCATATCAGTGGACTGAACTGCAGAATGCCAGAATAAGAGGGGGATAGCTAATCCTGTCGAAGACTACGCTTCTGGTCACCTTCGTCTTGCAACAGGCAGAAGAGGGTAGGTCGAAGTCCTCCAAGTAGCATCTCCAAGTAACATCTCATAGCATAATCCTACCCGGCGATCCCCTCCTCATATCCCTGAGGTAGAGCGACCACCGGTTGTATCTGACACTTGGAAGGGTGTGTTTTATTAAGTATCCGGTTCTAGTTGTCATAAGGTCAAGGTACAACTCCAAGTCGTCCTGTTACCGAAGATCACGGCTATTCGAATAGATTAACTTCCCTGCAGGGGTGCACCACATAACCCAACACGCTTGATCCCATTTGGCCGGACACACTTTCCTGGGTCATGCCCGGCCTCGGAAGATCAACACGTCGCAGCCCCACCTAGGCTCAACAGAGAGGCCAGCACGCCGGTCTAAACCTAAGCGCACAGGGGTCTGGGCCCATCGCCCATAGCACACCTGCACGTTGCATGGGCGGCCGAAAGCAGACCTAGCCTAGTGGCGTTCCAGTCCAATTCGGCGCGCGCCGCTCCGTCGCTGACGTCTGAAGTGCTTCGGCTGATACCACGACGTCGGGATACCCATAACTACTCCCACGTAGATGGTTAGTGCGTATAGGCTCGTAGCCGATTCAGATCAAATACCAAGATCTCGTTAAGCGTGTTAAGTATCCGCGAACGCCGAACAGGGCCAGGCCCACCTGTCTCCTAGGTGGTCTCAACCTGCCTTGTCGCTCCGCCACAAAGTAACAGTCGAGGGCCGTCGGGAACCCAGGCCCACCTCTACCGGGATGGAGCCACCTGTCCTTTCAGCCCCCTCGTCAGAATCACTTGCGGGTACTCAATGAGCTGACCCGACTTTAGTCACCATCGGTATAGTATGTATGTATGTATAGTATATACCCGTGATCACCTCCCGAAGTGATCACAGCCTAGTAGTATAGCATGGCAGACGGACAAGAGTGTAGGGCCAATGATGATAAACTAGCGTCCTATACTAAGCATTTAGGATTGCAGGTAAGGTATCAACAGGTGTAGCAACAATGTCAGGCTATGCATCAGAATAGGACCAACAGAAAGCAGTAACATGCTACACTACTCTAATGCAAGCAGTATAGAGTAGAATAGGCGATATCTGGTGATCAAGGGGGGGCTTGCCTGGTTGCTCTGGCAAGAGAGAGGGTCATCGGTGACGTAGTTGATCACAGCGGCATCAGCGGCAGTCTCGGGGTCTATCAGAAAGAAGTAACGGAGAGGGAACACAATAAATAACAGAGCAATCAAAGCATCACAAAGCGTAACAAGACAATACGCGGTGTTCGGTGTGCCCTAACGTGGTAGTAGGTGATACCGGTGAAGGGGGGAAAACATC
>NW_021301011.1:0-1357 GCF_002162155.2 Triticum dicoccoides
AAGGCACTCGACTGACAAAGGTGCTGATGGACGGTGGAAGTGGGCTGAATCTGTTATATGCAGACACGTTGAAAGGTATGGGCATTCCGATGTCCCGACTGAGCACTAGTAACATGAGCTTCCATGGAGTTATACCAGGGAAGAAGGCCGAGTCACTCGGCCAGATAGCTTTGGACGTAGTGTTTGGCGATTCAAAGCATTTTCGCAAAGAAAAGTTGACGTTTGAGGTCGTGGATTTTCAAAGTGCATATCATGCCATTTTGGGGAGACCAGCCTATGCACGGTTCATGGCTCGACCATGTTACGTGTACCTCAAATTGAAGATGCCCGGTCCCAAAGGTGTGATCACTGTCACCGGTGATAGGAAAAAGGCAGAGGAGTGCTTTCAGAAGGGCTCCAAAATTGCCGATTCCCAAGTGACAGCGGTCGAGTTCGAAGAATACAAGCAAAACGCAGATCCGAGTGACTTGCTGTGATCCAAGAAGCCCGCCACAGAATCTGCATTCCAGTCGTCCGGTGAGACGAAGCCTGTTCACATTCACCCGACCGACCCCGAAGCAGCTCCGACCCGCATCTCCACAACACTCGACCCAAAATAGGAAGAAGCGCTCATCCAGTTCCTCCGTGAGAACTGGGACATTTTTGCATGGAAGCCCGCTGACATGCCAGGTGTTCCCAGGGGACTGGCTGAGCATCGCCTAAGAGTCGACTCGTCTGCAAAGCCAGTCAAAGAACATCTTCGGCGGTCCGCCGTCCAGAAGAGAAAGGCCATCGGTGAAGAAGTGGCTCGACTGTTGGCGGCAGGATTTATCCGAGAGATATTCCACTCCGAGTGGCTCGCTAATGTCGTCATGGGTCCTAAGAAGGACAAGTCGCTCCGAATGTGCATTGATTTCAAGCACATCAACCGGGCCTGCCCGAAAGATCACTTTCCTCTCCCTCGCATAGATCAAATTGTTGACTCGACCGCGGGATGTGAGAGGTTGTCTTTTTTAGATGCTTACTCCGGGTACCACCAGATCCGTCTGTATGGGCCCGATGAAGTAAAAACAGCTTTCATCACTCCATTCGGGTGCTTCTGCTATATCACCATGCCATTCGGCCTCAAGAATGCCGGAGCCACATTTATGCGAATGATCCAGAAGTGTCTACTCACTCAAATCAGTCGGAATGTGGAAGCTTATATGGATGATATTGTTGTCAAGTCACGAAAAGGTTCCGACCTGCTCGCTGACCTCGCCGAAACATTTGCCAACCTCAGAAGGTATGATATCAAGCTCAATCCATCAAAGTGCACATTTGGAGTTCCTGGTGGCAAGTTACTCGGTTTTCTCGTTTCCGAACGGGGAATCGACGC
>NW_021301012.1:0-1466 GCF_002162155.2 Triticum dicoccoides
CTGAATTGCCGTTTCATGAAGTATCCCTTTGTTCCCTTGCCCTTCTTGAAACTAGTGGTTTCACCAACCATCAACAATTGATGCTCCTTCTTGATTTCTACTTTCGCGGTGTCAAACATCGCGAATACCTCAAGGATCATCATATCTATCCCTGATATGTTATAGTTCATCACGAAGCTCTAACAGCTTGGTGGCAATGACTTTGGAGAACCATCACTGTCTTATCTGGAAGATCAACTCCCACTCGATTCAAATGATTGTTGTACTCAGACAATCTGAGCACAAGCTCAACAATTGAGCTTTTCTCCTTAGTTTGCAGGTTAAGAAAGTCATCGGAGGTTTTATACCTCTTGACATGGGCACAAGCCTGAAATCCCAATTTCAGCCCTCAAAACATCTCATATGTTTCGCGACGTTTCAAAACGTCTTTGGTGCCTCAACTCTAAACCGTTTAACTGAACTATCACGTAGTTATCAAAACGTGTATGTCAGATGTTCGCAACAACCACAGACAACGTTCGAGGTTCAGCACACTGAGCGGTGCATTAAGGACATAAGCCTTCTATGAAGCAATGAGGACAATCCTCAGTTTACGGACCTAGCCCGCATAATTGCTACTATCAACTTTCAACTAATTTTTCTCTAGGAACATATCTAAACAGTAGAACTATAGCGTGAGCTACGACATAATTTGCAAAAACCTTTTGACTATGTTCAGGATAATTAAGTTCATCTTATGAACTCCCACTCAGATAGACATCCCTCTAGTCATCTAAGTGATTACATGATCCGAGTCAAACTAGGCCGTGTCCAATCATCACGTGAGACGGACTAGTCATCATCGGTGAACATCTTCATGTTGATCGTATCTTCTATACGACTCATGTTCGACCTTTCGGTCTCCGTGTTCCGAGGCCATGTCTGTACATGCTAGGCTCGTCAAGTTAACCCTAAGTGTTTTGCATGTGTTTCGAGGCCATGTCTGTACATGCTAGGCTCCTCAACACCCGTTGTATTTGAACGTCTGAATAAAACACCCGATCATCATGTGATGTTTTGAAACAGCGAACTGTCGCAACGGTGCACAGTTAGGGGAGAACACTTCTTGAAATTGTTGTAAGGGATCATCTTATTTACTACCGTCGTTCTAAGCAAATAAGATGTATAAACATGATAAACATCACATGCAATCAAATAGTGACATGATATGGCCATCATCACTTTGCTCCTTTTGATCTCCATCTTCGGGGCTCCATGATCATCATCGTCACCGGCATGACACCATGATCTCCATCATCATGATCTCCATCATCGTGTCTTCATGAAGTTGCCTCGCCAACTATTACTTCTACTACTATGGCTAACGGTTAGCAATAAAGTAAAGTAATTACATGACGTTTAAGTTGACACGCAGGTCACAAATAAATAAAGACAACTCCTATGGCTCCTGCCGGTTGTCATACTCA
>NW_021301013.1:0-944 GCF_002162155.2 Triticum dicoccoides
AAATAAATCCGGGACCCCAAAACAGTGAGCAATAGTCCATGAAACGGGCCAGAATCGACCAAAACTGCGAGTGTTGATGACCAACATGTAAGTACACCTTGGAGTTCGACAACCATGGAAATCGCTCTGGGACCCCAAAACCGTGAGTAATAGTCCATGAAACGGGCCAGAATCGGCTAAAACTACGAATGTTGATGACAGACACGTAAACGCACCCGGGGTTCGACAATAATGGAAATCACTCCGGGACCCGAAAACAGTTAGCAATTGTTCATGAAACGGGCCAGAATCGGCCAAAACTTCGGGTGTTGATGACCAACACGTAAGCATACCTTGGAGTTCGACAACCATGGAAATCGCTTTGGAACCCCAAAACGGTGAGTAATAGTCCATGAAACGCACCCTGGGGTTCATCAATCGTGGAAATCGCTATGGGTCCCCAAAACACTGAGTAATAATGCACGAAACCGCGAGTAATAGTCCATGAAACGAGAATCGCTTTGGGACCCCAAAACGGTGAGTAATAGTCCATGAAACGACAATCGCTTTGGGACCCCAAAACGGTGAGTAATAGTGCATGAAACGGGCCAGAATCAGCCAAAACTGCGAGTGTTGATGACCAACACGTAAGCACACCTTGGGGTTCAACAACTATGGAAATCGCTTCGGGACCCGAAAACGATGAGTAATAGTCCGCGAAACGGCTCAGATTTGGCCAAAGCTGTGAGTGTTGACGACGAACACATAAACGCACCCCGGGGTTCATCAATCATGAAAATTGCTCTAGGTCCCGAAAACGCTGAGTAATAAAGCACGAAACCACGAGTAATAGTCCATGAAACGAGAATTGCTTTGGGACCGAAAAACGGTGAGTAATAGTCCATGAAACGGGCCAGAATCGGCCAAAACCACGAGTGTTGATGATTGGCACGTAAACGCACCCG
>NW_021301014.1:0-1262 GCF_002162155.2 Triticum dicoccoides
GGGCGCCCGGTACACCGTGCCACGTGCCTACCGCATCACAGCCCACCCCTACGGTCAGCGCTGCGCACGGCCTCCAGCATACTACAAACACCATAAACTACTTGCAACTCCTGGACAGAGGACAAGGGTGATTAAGAAGCCGAGAGGGTCCATTGGTTTCGGGCCCAATGCGTGGTAGTAGCTGAATCATGGATCACAAACACAGAACTCAGTTCCTGAGGACGGCTGCAATGAGACAACCCACCATGTACTCCTACATGGCCTCTCACCGCTACCTTTACCAAATCGTATTCACACACTTAGCTCACACACAGTGGGACAGGTTCACACGCCTCTGATTCATCCCCGATGAATCAGACCGGACTCAACTCTAAGCAGTAGCAGGCATGACAAACAAACATAAATGAGTAGGCACATCAGGGCTCAAACAACTCCTACTCATGCTAGTGGGTTTCATCTATTTACTGTGGAATGACAGGTCATGCAGAGGATAAAGGGGTTCAGCTACCGCAGCAAGTAACAGATGAATCGTTGTTGCCCTAATGCATTAAAAGAGAGCAGGAGCGAGAGAGTAGGATTGTATCGGAATGAACAAGGGGGTTTTTCTTGCCTGGCACTTCTGAAGATAACATTGAATCTTCATCAGTGTCAACGATCACAACATCGGTACAACGTCTACCGAGGGAGAACAACACCGGCAACACAGAAGAAACACGATCAATGCAATGCACAATATGATGCATGATCATGACATGGCAAAATGAATGTGTTTTGAGCTAATGCAACTAGCAACAGATTAAATGAAGTTGGTTTGAATACAAGATTCAAATTTAAACTCCATATGTGATTATTCAAATGCCATTTAACTGTTTTGTGCTAAACAGCAGCTATAAGTTGTTCTAACATGCATGAAAATGGTACAGATGGATTCCTTGAATTTTTCTGATAAATTTTCATATATAATTTATTTAATTTGGAGTTACGGTTAATTTTCTATGATTTATTGAAGTTTATACAATTTTCTGGAATTTTCTGAATAAAAACAAATCCAGAAAACATTACTGCGTCATCCTGACGTCATGATGACGTCAGTAGGTCAACGTGGCACAGTCCGGTCAAACTCTGACCGGTGGGTCCCGAGTGTCAGTGTCTAACTAAACTAACCTAGCTTAGCTAATACTAACCTAACTTAATTAGCCGGGCGGGGCCCGCATGTCAGTGAGAGAGAGGGGGGTCAAACCCGGGTCAAACTCGCCGGAGTT
>NW_021301015.1:0-996 GCF_002162155.2 Triticum dicoccoides
TAAAGGGTTACGTCGACGCTAGCTTTGACTCAGATCTGGATGACTCTAAGTCACAAACCGGATACGTGTATATGTTGAATGGTGGAGCAGTAAGCTGGTGCAGCTGCAAGCAGAGCGTCGTGGCGGGATCTACGTGTGAAGCGGAGTACATGGCAGCCTCGGAGGCAGCGCATGAAGCGATTTGGGTGAAGGAGTTCATCACCGACCTAGGAGTCATACCCAATGCGTCGGGGCCGATCAAACTCTTCTGTGACAACACTGGAGCTATTGCCCTCGCCAAGGAGCCCAGGTTTCACAAGAAGACCAGGCACATCAAGCGTCGTTTCAACTCCATCCGTGAAAATGTTCAAGATGGAGACATAGAGATTTGCAAAGTGCACACGGATCTGAATGTCGCAGATCCACTGACTAAACCTCTCTCGCGTGCAAAACATGATCAACACCAGAACTCTATGGGTGTTCGATTCATCACAATGTAACTAGATTGGTGACTCTAGAGCAAGTGGGAGACTGTTGGAAATATGCCCTAGAGGCAATAATAAAAGTATTATTATATTTCAATGTTCATGATAAATGTCTTTTATTCATGCTATAACTGTATTATCCGGAAAATCGTAATACACGTGTGAATACTTAGACCACAATATGTCCCTGGTGAGCCTCTAGTTGACCAGCTCGTTGTGATCAACAGATAGTCATGGTTTCCTGACTATGGACATTGGATGTCGTTGATAACGGGATCACATCATTAGGAGAATGATGTGATGGACAAGACCCAATCCTAAGCATAGCATAAAAGATCGTGTAGTTCGTTTTGCTAGAGCTTTGCCAATGTCAAGTATCTCTTCCTTAGACCATGAGATCGTGTAACTCCCGGATACCGTAAGAGTGCCTTGGGTGTATCAAACGTCACAACGTAACTGGGTGACTATAAAGGTGCATTACAGGTATCTCCGAAAGTAGCTGTTGGGTTGACACGGATCGAGACTGGGATTT
>NW_021301016.1:0-1465 GCF_002162155.2 Triticum dicoccoides
TTACCGAAGATCACGGCTATTCGAATAGATTAACTTCCCTGCAGGGGTGCACCACATAACCCAACACGCTTGATCCCATTTGGCCGGACACACTTTCCTGGGTCATGCCCGGCCGCGGAAGATCAACACGTCGCAGCCCCACCTAGGCAAAACAGAGAGGCCAGCACGCCGGTCTAAACCTAAGCGCACAGGGGTCTGGGCCCATCGCCCATAGCACACCTGCACGTTGCGTGGGCGGCCGGAAGCAGAACTAGCCCCCTTAATACAAGAGCAGGCTTACGTTCCAATCCGGCGCGCGCCGCTCCGTCGCTGACGTCTGAAGTGCTTCGGCTGATACCACGACGTCGGGATACCCATAACTACTCCCGCGTAGATGGTTAGTGCGTATAGGCTCGTAGCCAACTCAGATCAAATACCAAGATCTCGTTAAGCGTGTTAAGTATCCGCAAACGCCGAACAGGGCCAGGCCCACCTCTCTCCTAGGCGGTCTCAACCTGCCCTGCCGCTCCGCCTCAAAGATCCACTCGCGGGTGCTCCACCAGCCGACCCGACTTTAGTCTCCACATGTATCATGTATAAAGTATATAGTTTATACCCGTGATCACCTCCCGAGTGATCACGGCCCAATAGTATAGCAAGGCAGACTGACAAGAATGTAGGGCCAATGATGATAAACTAGCATCCTATACTAAGCATTTAGGATTGCAGGTAAGGTATCAACAGATGTAGCAACAATGTCAGGCTATGCATCAGAATAGGATCAACGGAAAGCAGTAACAGGCTACACTACTCTAATGCAAGCAGTATAGAAGAGAATAGGCGATATCTGGTGATCAAGGGGGGGGAGGGGGCTTGCCTGGTTGCTCTGGCAAGAAGGAGGGGTCGTCAACTCCGTAGTCGAACTGGGCAGTAGCAGCGTCGGTCTCGTAGTCTACCGGAGAGAAGAGGGGGAAGAAACAATGAATACAATGCAAACAAATGCATATCGATGCATGACATGACAAGTAACGATGCTAGGTGTGCCCAATCGCGGTAGTAGGTGATACCGACGAAGGGGGGAAACATCCGGGAAAGTATTCCCGGTGTTTCGCGTTTTCGGACAGATGAACCGGAGGGGGAAAGTTGCGTGTTTGGTATGTTAGAGGTGTGTGGTGGACGAACGGGCTGCGTATCCGGGTTCGTCTCGTCGTTCTGAGCAACTTTCATGTAGAAAGTATTTTCATCCGAGTTACGGATTAAAAGATATGATTTTCTAAAGATTTAAATCATTTTCTGATTTTATTTATTCATTTAAATCCAACCTTATCCAGAACAGTGCCTGATGACGCAGGCATGACATCAGAGTGATGTCAGCAGGTCAACTGGTCGGTTGACCAGTCAAACCAGACAGGTGGGTCCAGTGGGACCCACATGTCATTGTCAGGGACAATAACAGAGTTCTAAAATTAACTGAAAGGGTTAATTA
>NW_021301017.1:0-2122 GCF_002162155.2 Triticum dicoccoides
AGGGGGGATCGGGACGGCCTGCGGGAGTCGTCCACGCGGCCAGGAGCTCGTCGGCAAGCAGGAGGTGGCCGCGCGGCCGTGCGCGCGCGAGCACGCAGCAGCTTCGGGGCGAGGGGAGGAAGACGACGGAGGGCTACAGTGCTGGGCTGGGTCGGCTGCTGGCTGGGCCGG
Source organism: Triticum dicoccoides (assembly GCF_002162155.2). Taxonomy (NCBI): domain Eukaryota; kingdom Viridiplantae; phylum Streptophyta; class Magnoliopsida; order Poales; family Poaceae; genus Triticum; species Triticum dicoccoides. Next base: position 172 of record NW_021301017.1, read on the forward strand.
CCAGCTGGCTGGGCCGCACAGGGAGAAGCCCAGGTAAGTTTTTCCTTTTTCTTTCTGTTTCTGTTTTTATTTAATATATCTGCAACTTTGTTGAATTTAATAAAATACCTAGGCAACTTCAAAAATCACCAAACTATTCCTGGCCCATAGTTGGATTATTTCCAACATGAAACATTTTAGTTTGGAGATATTTGAGCATTTAAATATTTTATATTATTTTAAATGCCCAAATTCAAATATTTATGATTTAATTCAAAAACCCTAGGATGGCCTAGGAAAATGTGCACCATTTTTGGCAGAGGTTCTGAACCAAGACAAAAATGATGGGCATTTTAGAAGGGCATTTCAGGTTCATTGAAAAATTATTTCAGTAACCCTAGTTGGTTTCAGAGGGGACTGGGGGTTCTGTCATCCCCATTTCAAGTTTCTGATGAAAGAGTAAACATGATGCAACACTCTAATGCATGACTAGCTAGGGTGTGACAACTCACCCCCACTCAAAAGAATCTCGTCCCGAGATTTGGGTTCCTCCGGGAAGAAGGCGGGATACTCGAGTCGAAGACGATCCTCCCTTTCCCAAGTTGCTTCATCCTCAGAATGATGCGACCATTGAACCTTGAGAAACTTGATATTATGACGTCGCGTGGTACGTTCGGCTTGATCGAGGATACGAATGGGGTACTCTCTATATGTAAGATCATCTTGGAGATCAAGCGTTTCGTGGTCCACTTCACGGATAGGATCCGAGAAGCAACGCCTGAGTTGAGAAACGTGGAAGACATCGTGAACTCTGGAGAGATGCGGAGGTAGTTCCAACTGGTAGGCAACTTCTCCTCGTTTGGCAAGAATGCGAAAAGGTCCAATGTAACGAGGAGCCAATTTGCCTTTGATACCGAAACGATGGGTTCCCTTCAGAGGGGTGACCCGAAGATAAGCCTTCTCGTCAACCTCGAAAGTCATAGCCCTATGTTTTCGGTCATATTGACTCTTTTGGCGAGATTGGGCTGTTTTCAACTTTTCACGAACGATATGAACTTGATCTTCTGCTTCCTGAATCATGTCCGGGCCAAAGAATTGTCTTTCCCCGGTCTCTGACCAGTTAAGGGGTGTTCGACATCGTCGTCCATAGAGAACTTCAAAAGGGGCTTTACCCAAGCTAGATTGATAGCTGTTGTTGTAAGCGAATTCGGCAAATGGAAGGCACTTCTCCCAGTCCATTCCGAAAGAGATAACGGAGGCTCGAAGCATGTCTTCTAGAATCTGATTGACGCGTTCCACTTGACCACTCGACTGAGGGTGGAAAGCGGTGCTAAAGGAGAGACGAGTTCCCATAGCATTTTGGAAACTTTCCCAAAATCGAGAGGTGAAAAGACTTCCTCGATCCGAGTTAATTTCCAAAGGAACACCATGGAGAGACACTATTCGGGAGATGTACAAATCTGCCAGCTGACTAGCGGTTATACTCTCACGAACAGGTAAGAAATGGGCTACTTTGGAAAGACGATCGACCACGACGAAGATAGCATTATTCCCTCTCTTGGTCCTGGGAAAACCGGTAATGAAATCCATACCAATTTTATCCCATTTCCATTCAGGAATAGCTAAGGGTTGAAGGGTGCCAGCAGGCCGTTGATGCTCTGCTTTTACACGACGACAGACGTCGCAATTTGCAATATACTGAGCAATTTCTCTCTTCATCCTAGTCCACCAGAACCTCTGGCGTAGGTCCTGATACATCTTAGTACTACCGGGATGAATGGTGAGAGGAGATTCATGAGCTTCCTTAAGGATTAAACGCCTTAGGTTGCGCACTTTGGGAACCACTAGTCGATCCCCGAAGTATACTACCCCTTGATCATCAATGGAGAAACAATTCGCAATTCCTTTCTGAATGTTTCTCTTGATGCGGGAGATTCCCGGATCTACCTTCTGTGCTTTGATAATTTGATCC
>NW_021301018.1:0-1558 GCF_002162155.2 Triticum dicoccoides
AAAAAGATTCTCAACTTTTTTTTTTTAGAAAAGGAGGATGACCCCCGGCCTCTGCATCTGGGCGATGCATACGACCACTTTATTAATTATCATCACAAGACCTTATAAAATCATACAACAGTAAGACTAAAGCCATTGTCTAAGCGACAAAATGTCGCTGCACCTATCCAGTTGATGAAGGGGCGCAGATAGCCTGGGCCTAATACCAAACAGACATCGCAACCAATCCTAACATCTAAGACCTGAGACGCCAACCTAGCCACTTGCCGGGTCTGGGGCACACACTGGTCTGGCGTGCTCTCAGAGGCCGCCGTGGCCAACTGCCACCGCTCCATCTTCAGAATTGTACTGATGCATCAACCTTGCTCGATCTAGCTATCGTCGACGCCACCACGACATCTCCTTCCTGCGTGCAAACAGCTGAGCACGTCGCGGTCGCCACTGATACACCTCAGCGCCATGCTGCCAAGTACCACCAGCCAACACAGCTTGAAGCCTTGAAAAATCTATCGTGCGTTGCACCTGCCGATCAGGCATGACAAAGCGTAGCACCTTTCGGTCAGGCATGACTTGATCTCCATTGAAGCTCCGTGCAAGACGAAGCCGCTCCACCTCCTGCCTCTGACTTCCAGCGCTGCTCCACAAACGATGCTCCCAAGAGAAAAACGACACCGCAGTGCAGCCATCGTCCGATCTGTAACACCAGATCCTAGGGTTTCCCCCAGAGCAGCACGAGTGGGTCGACTGTAGTTACACGGCGATGCCTTCATCAAGGTAACGGTGTAGAATGCCGCCATCGCCTGCCGTCGGCTCGGTTTTCACCGGCAACCATGTCTCCCCAACTCATAGCTGGGACTAGATGATGGATCTCGAGATCCGATCACCAGGCTTCTGGCCGGCCACTAGCTACACCGGCCAGAACAGATCTGCCACGGGTGTCGCCAAGTAGTCCACCAGGTCCTCGATGCCGCCGCCAATCTAAAGCCAGATGACATGCCGCCGAAGACCGCATCGCGCCGTCGCAGCAGCCGCCCGTGGCCCGAGGCAGGGCCGCCCGCCCCGCCGTCGCTTCTAGATCGGCCGCACCTCCATGCATGTTGGGGCCCCGCCACCCATGAGATGCGGGAGGAAGGAAGAGCCCCCGCCACCGCCGTAGGCCTCCGGACGCAAGCCGGCGGCGTCCTTCGGCGGCGGCGGGAGGAGGGGAAGAAGATGGGCTAGACCCCGGCGGCGGCTAGGGTTGGGGAGCCACCCGAGTCGCCTGAGTGGGGGCGACGTGGGGGCCCGTCACAATTTGCTAGAGCTTCTGGCCGGCCACAGCCGACGAAGAAGATGACCACCACCATGGCTACACCGGCCAGAACAGATCTGCCGCGGGTGCCGCCAAGCAGTCCACCAGGCCCTCGATGCCGCCGCCGATCTAAAGCCATATGACAATGCCGCCGAAGACTGCATCGTACCGCCGCCCGATCTAGGCCAGCCGCCGCAGCATCCGCCCGTGGCCCGAGGCAGGGCCGACCGCCGCCGCCGTCGAAGCCAACGCCGTCGCTTCTAGATC
>NW_021301019.1:0-974 GCF_002162155.2 Triticum dicoccoides
GACTCTTTTGAGGTGGCGCACACGAGTCCACATATTCACCATATCAATACACCACTATGGATCCGCTCCCGTCTCCCTACGAGAACGCCATCCATAGCACTCACGCTTATCTTGCGCATTTTAAAGTATCCACTTTCACTTGTCTATGAACTGATATAAGCAACCCAGAAGTCCTTTTCCGCGGACATGGCTATTCGAATAGATGATGTTAACCCTGCAGGGGTGTACTTCTTCATACATGTTTCCACCACTTAGCGTCTGCACACGACATGTGCTCGGCAGACTTCAAGCGAAAGCCGACGTGGGTGTAGACCACGACCTACCTAAACACTCAAGTCTCTAGTCCAGGTTTATCGCCTATTCGGGTTCCATCCATGAGGAGATCCGGCCGGGGTTTCGCTCACAGCCCCAAACGATGTGAACAGGGTTCCCGAGATACCAAACGGGCATCCGGTACACTGTGCCACGTACCTACCGCATCACAGCCCACCCCTACGGTCAGCGCTGTCCACGACCTCCAGTAAGCTACAAACACCAGAAACTACTTGCAACTCCTGGACAGAGGACTAGGGTGAATAAGAAGTCGAGCGGGGTCATATTTCAGGGCCCAATGTATGGTAGTAGCTGAATCATGGATCACAAACACTGAACTCAGTTCCTGAGGACGGCTGCAATGAGACAACCCACCATGTACTCCTACATGGCCTCTCACCGCTACCTTTACCAAATCGTGTTCACACACTTAGCTCACACACAGTAGGACATGTTCACACACCTCTGATTCATCCCCGATGAATCAGACCTGACTCAACTCTAAGCAGTAGCAGGCATGACAAACAAGCATGAATGAGTAGGCACAACAGGGCTCAAACAATTCCTACTCATACTAGTGGGTTTCATCTATTTACTGTGGAACGACAGGTCATGCAAAGGATAAAGGGGTTCAGCTACCGCAGCAAGTAACAGATGAATCG
>NW_021301020.1:0-1071 GCF_002162155.2 Triticum dicoccoides
GAATCCGTTCCGACTAAAGTGGGAGAGACTGGCACCCGCTAGCCACCTTATGCACCAAGTGCATGTCAATCGGTGGAACCTGTCTCACGTAAGAGTACGTGTAAGGTCGGTCCGGGCCGCTTCATCCCACAATACCGTCGAAACAAGATTGGACTAGTAACGGTAAGCATATTGAACAACATCAACGCCCACAACTACTTTGTGTTCTACTCGTGCAAAGAATCTACGCAATAGACCTAGCTCATGATGCCACTGTTGGGGAACGTAGCAGAAATTCAAAATTTTCCTACGTGTCACCAAGATCTATCTATGGAGAGACCAGCAACGAGTAGAAAGAGAATGCATCTACATACCCTTGTAGATCGCTAAGCGGAAGCGTTCAAGAGAACGGGGTTGAAGGAGTCGTACTCGTCGTGATCCAAATCACCGGAGATCCTAGTGCCGAACGGATGGCACCTCCGCGTTCAACACACGTACAGCCCGGTGACGTCTCCCAAGCCTTGATCCAGCAAGGAGAGAGGGAGAGGTTGAGGAAGACTCCATCCAGCAGCAGCACAATGGCGTGGTGGTGGTGGAGGAGCGTGGCAATCCAGCAGGGCTTCGCCAAGCACCATGGGAGAGGAGGAGTAGGAAGAGAGGTAGGGCTGTGCCAGAACTTCGTCTATAGCTCCCATGCGCCTCCCCACTATATATAGGGGTGGAGGGGCTGGTTTCTTGCCCTCCAAGTCCATTGGGGCGTTGGCCAAGGTGGGAGGGAAGAAATCTCATTATTTCCTTCCCCACCGATTGTTATCCCCCCTTTTTAGGGATCTTGATCTTATCCCTTCGGGATATGATCTTATTCCTTCTAAGGGGGGATCTTGGTGCGCCTTGACCAGGGGTGTGGGGCCTTGCCCCCACTACCCACGTCCATGTGGGTCCCCCCATGCAGGTGGGCCCCACTCCGGAACCTTCTAGAACCTTCCCGGTACAATACCGAAAAATCCCGAACATTTTCCGGTGGCCAAAATAGGACTTCCCATATATAAATCTTTACCTCCGGACCATTCCGGAACTAATCGTGACATCCGG
>NW_021301021.1:0-1591 GCF_002162155.2 Triticum dicoccoides
CAGCACAATTGATAATAAGCCGATGTGACACAACAATTAACAAAGAGAGGTCTTATAAGTATCATGCTCTATTATTGTATGATGGCACATAGATCTAGAAAAACTAATAAAAATAGACCATGTAAATAGCTTTCATTGAGATGTTAGAAATAAATAAATATGAAGATACTAGGATCTTAGTTTGTAATGTTATGCATTATTGTGTTAGTATTGTAAACAAGTATCCTATAAATTAATGTACCGGGTGATTTTTTATGCTATGACGCCTTATCAAGTACCATACCTATATCGCACCAAAATATGAGTTGCAAATAGACATTCATATAGGATGATATATAATTAATAAGGGACCATTGTCTAGTAATCAGATTTGGACATGGGCTTATACAAATATGTAAACCTCGCAAAGAATGTCCTATTTTGATTCTATTAGCAATCTGTGCGGAAGAGCCATAAGTCAGACCGCTGACGATGACAAGCCACTGATCCCGGTCGAGACGTCGAAGAAATTTCTCTGTAGCTATGTTGATTTATTGCTACTCATCAAACAGGGGCCAGAGGTGGATGTCCTCAAGGGGAAGCAACCAACTCTTTTATCCAACAATGGTGCTCAACATAAGCTGGAGCCCAGCGTACAACCCAGTTTGATACCTCCCCCATGCGGTGTTGCAAAGTTCAATTTTGATGGTTCCTTTGTACATTCAGATGGAACGGCCGGTGCCAGTATGATCCTACGTGATCACACGGGTGTGGTTATCTACGCGGCATGCAGATGGATCCATAACTGCCTGGGAACACTGGAGCCGGAGTTATCGGCATGTGAGAAGGGACTGAATCTGGCATCGCACTGGACTCCCTTACCTATCCAGGTGGAGACAGACTGTGCAGATATCTTGAAGTCCTTTAATGTAGCGACCCGACCCGAATGGATCAAGTCTCTGTGCTTAAGTGTCATCCCTGGATCGGTATGCTAACACACACAGTACTCGAGGATTTATAACAGAGGTAAATCACATGTATAAAGTAACGTAAATACTATTACCTCAATCCAAAATAGCGGAAGTAACAAGGTTGTGGATTCCCATCAACACCAACGGCAAAGTTGAGTGTAGAAATCGTAACCCTAACGTATCACTTACTCGTCGTAAGATATCCTGCAACATGAGACGTTGCAGCCACAGAGGGTCAGTACATTGAATGTACTGGCAAATTCACAACATAGAGAATGATGAATAAAGGCTATCACTACATGCATATTTGGCTGGTGGAAAAGCTCTATGGTTATAAGGTTTTTGCGAAAAGCCAATTTTTCCCAACTACAAAGGAATACATTTTATTTAACTATCATGGTGGTTGTTGAACATTGAGAATGGTTGACAGCATTCTCAATCCTAATTAAATAACATCATTAAACCCAACAAACTTAATTTAAAGTAACGTGATGAGATCAACAGGATAATCCAAGTACTGGAGACTCAAGATGTCCATAACCGGGGACACGGCTAATCATGATTAGTTTATACACTCTGCAGAGGTTTGTGCACTTTTCCCCACAAGACTCGATCTCCTCCGTTGGATTTCTCGCACTACA
>NW_021301022.1:0-2121 GCF_002162155.2 Triticum dicoccoides
AATGTTTGTTGTACCTCCCTTTGTTCACATAAAGTTTTTATATTACCATAGCCTATTTAATGGATAACATGTAATATTATTTCTAGTACTATTCGCCTTCACTTACTGGTGGGTTCCATGTGTGCTCTTTCTCTCCTCCCCTTCCGCGTTTAGATGCACGGGCAAACACGAAGAACTCGCGGGCGATGTTGCCGTTGACCATATCTGGACGCGTTCACAAGTTACGGCACCAGATTCACGTACTAGCAGCACTAGTCAGTGTGTACGTGCAATGCACGTTAATTTGGAAGTATATTAAGTGCATGCGGATATTAAGTAGGATATTATTTGCGTGTTATTATGTGATTAGCACTATTTTTGGCATGAAATTAACTGGACGCTAAACGTGTTGAGCGCTCGACATTGAAGCAGTCTAGGTCGTTGGATGACAAGGAATACATGTGGCTTGATGATGTTTTATATTTAATTTGATACGGCTCTAGCAGAACATTCAATCGATCAAACCATAGATTTTGTTCAGTCTGACTCCGACTTTAAATTATACGACAATCGATCTAAAATAAACGGAAATGATAAACGTTCGTATTTTAAGCATGGCAATCCGAATGTTTTTCATGACAAATTTAGATTATGCGGCGGCGGGGGCGTCTTGCGGTGGGAAGCGGCTCCTCTGCCGTGCTCTGTGTGTCGTCAGGCCACTGAGAGACGGCGACGGCGGCGCCATGCACCGTTGTTGGCGTACTCCTGGACGTTGGCCTAGCTTCAAGGAAGGCCAAAATGTTCTGGACTTCAGAGCGAGTCAACTAGTAGGAGGAGGCCACTGGCGTTGGTGCAAGGAAGCGGTCAACGACGGACATCCATGCTGCTGAGGGGGGCACTGGCACCCGCGCGGGGACAGTTGCTTTCAACAGCGTGGCGGAGACATTCGTGTGCACGGGCACAGGCGCGCATGTCAGCACATGCACATGCGCATGCGCTGGCAGGTGCACGAGCACCGGCACGGGCGTGCGCATCAGTGCACGCGCAAGCACATGCGATGGCAGGTGCATGGGCATGTGAAAGTCGGCAAGGACCTCGTGGAACCCCGTGGCATCAAGCTCAGCGACAATGTGTGGCTCCCAGCCCATCAATGCCACGGGGATGGGCGCTGGCACAGTCAGGGCAACGGGAGCCGGTATGGAGCGGGGATAAGCGCGACGTCTTCCCGCAAGGCCAGTTCAAGCTCTTCCCAAAGTGCCTTATGTTCTTGAGACTCCGACTGGGTGTCTTCCTCAGGAAACTGGAAGACTAAGGGCAGACCATCGTGATGCGGCATGGCGTACGTTTAGGTCAGGCTGGTTGCAGGTAAACGACAGGAGAATCGGAGAGGAAGAGAGAAGATTGTAGCGATACCGGGTAGTGAGGGGTTGATTTTAAACTACGGCACCATCGACATTAAAAGTGGGAGCAGTTGGGACGAAGGTGGGCGGCGGAGCCTGGTCAAAGGGCTCGCCTCCCGGTGAGCCTGCACACTGGTCTGCTCGCACGCCTCCCCGTCAGCTGGCGCAGCGGTCTGCTCGCACACCTCCCGTCGACTCACACGCTTGCTCAGACGGCACCTGCCGATGAGAAGCAGGACTCGTGGCGGCACGTAAACGCCCATGGTTTCAATAGTGAAAGCGTTCACCTTAACGTGACAGGTCTTTGTTCCAAAATACCTTGTCTCTTCATTTGTGCAACTTGTCATAAGCAGCTTGTCTCAAATTGAAGAAAAAAATTATGAAGTCATATTTGTGCCATATCACGTGACCATGCTCAGTTTCAAGAATTTATGGTCACTTTTGGATATTCTAAAATTTAAGATCCAGGATTCGAAACAATATCATAACCTGCATCATGCAATAAATTTTCAAGCCATACATCTGTCTTGATGTATTTCTTAAGAAAGGATTTGGTCAAACATTTTGCTTAGTTAGACTTCAGACAAGTTATATATGCAGAGTAAAAGGATAATCCCTCCGTACCAGTGCATTGCCTGATATATTAACTCAAGTACTAGGCACGAACAAATGGGCTCAATTCTGTGCTCATCCTGGTGTAGTAGTAGTAGTACTAGGAAATGCAGTTGACGGGTGACCTTGG
>NW_021301023.1:0-1271 GCF_002162155.2 Triticum dicoccoides
TATGTAGATATACTAAAATGCACACGAACAGTACGTGTTACCTTAACCTTGCCGCTGTTGTTGAACCATTGGATGTAGTAAGGATGTGGATGTGGTCTTGTGGTGAGAGAAAGCTTCTCGACCATCTCCATGCTAGCCAAGTTGTTGCAGCTCCCTCCGTCTATGATGACGCGCACAGAACGTTCCTTCACAACTCCCTTGGTATGGAACAAATTGTGCCTCTGATTTTGCTCAGCTTGTGTGATCTGCACACTCAAAACACGTTGAGCAACTAAACATTCATACCTGTCAGCGTCTTCAGGAGCCATGTATTGCGTCTCATTATCAGAATCATCTCCACCATGTTCTTCACATGTAATAAGAGCCAAAGTCTCCTCATCATAGTCACTAGCGGACTCATATCCACCATCCGCGGTAGCAATCATCACACGCGGAGATTTGCATTCTCTCGCATAATGACCTCCTCCCTTACAACGACGACAAATAATATCACTTGTGTGCCCTGTTGATGCTATGGAAGAAGAAGAACGCTGTGTAGGCCCCGCAGGTGCGCTCTTGGCAGATAATGGTGGTTGTGCCTGTTTTCTTGTATCACGGCTGGAGGTGGCACCTGATGGAGGTGCTGGTGCAGTTGAAGTAGAAGATGCACGTGGTGTCCATGATGAAGGTCGGCTTGCAGAAAAGTTAGTTCGCCCCAATGCTTGTCGATCCTGCACTTCACGTTCAGCTTTACAAGCAAGATGGAATAAACGAGTGATATTAGTATACTCCTTATAGTCTAGAATGGTCTGAATCTCTCTATTTAATCCACCCAGAAAACGTGCAAGCATAGCTTCATTCTCCTCAACAATACCACATCTAATCATGCCAGTTTGTAATTCCTGATAATATTCTTCTACAGAATTTTTTCCTTGTCTTAGACGCTGCAATTTTTGAAGCAATTCACGTTGATAATATGGTGGAACCCAACGCGTACGCATAGCAGTTTTCAAAGCAGCCCAAGTAGTTGGAATAGGATATAATCTACAATGTTCAGACCACCATACACATGCAAAACTAGTGAAAGCACAAACAGCAGCAGCAACTCGTCTCTCCTCAGGATATTGTAAACATGTAAATCGTTGTTCAGTTTCTAACTCCCAAGTAAGATATATATCAGGAACATATCTACCCTCAAATGGTGGAATATTCAATTTCAGTTTAGGAATATGGACATCATCTCGTACCTGAGGTGGTGGTGCAGGCCTACCATTACGAATATATACCTGAGG
>NW_021301024.1:0-2464 GCF_002162155.2 Triticum dicoccoides
ACCATCGTTCGATGTCTTAGTGCACACTCTTATGGTAAAAAATCGTAGCTCTATTACTATCTATAGTCTTAATCTACTATTGGCAATGATTAGGGATGCAACCTTCATATTTAGCTGCCGGTAAAAAACCTAGGTCCATTACTATCTACACTTAATCTATTACTGGCAATGTTTAGGAATGAAATCATGATGTCTCAGAGCCGCTGGCAAAAACCTAGGTCCATTACTATCTAACTTAATCTATTACTGGCAATGTTTAGGAAAGAAATCATGATGTCTTAGAGCCGGTAAAAAACATAGGTCCATTACCATCTATACTTACTTTATTACTGGCAATGAAAACTGACGCAAGATCATCGCGTAACGGAGCAACACATGGTAATATAAATAAACATATTACTTTATTTTGCACATGCCTTTACCCACCAAATCTGCCTTCTCAGCGACCCGCGCACCCGCCCGTGATTAGTAGCAGCAGCCGGCGTAGCGGAGCAACACATGGTAACAGAAATAAAGCTTGTTACTTTATTTTGCACATATAGTTACCCTCAAAATCTGGCCTTGTGAGCGACCCGCGTGCCCCACGCACCCGCGCGTGATTAGAAGCAGCGGCCGGCGCGTAGATTAACTAAAAATGCGCCCACGCTCACAATAGCGCAGCCGTATACATATATATATATATACATATATATATATATATACATATATATATATATGTACATATATATATATATATTTGGTTTCGAGTGGATGGTGAGAAGTACAATTAGAGTGTATATAGCAAGTGTAACACGAAATGTGGACATTTCATAGCTATCCTATCTACAAATACTGCAACAAAGCCATTTCACTAATATGCTGGATGGGTATATATTAACACACACTAAACCAAATCCTAAGAACGGACAGCTCATCACCCAATGGCCCGATAAGCCAATACTAGTGAAGTATCACTTCACTAGCAGCAAAGTAATCTCATATCAAGGTTCAGAGTTTGGAGGCAACTCCAGCCTTGAATTGATGTTGCTTGACTTGTAAGATCGGAGCTGTGCTGATGTCATTCTTCTCAGGGTTGTCCCACCCCGGCAGGTCCCCTAAGCTCTGGCCGACCCATATGGTGCCACTATTGAAGTCATGCAGACGATCGTGAGCAGCGGCGCAGCTGGAAGGTGTTAGAATTAATCCGAGGTACGCGATTGATTCACCGAGGAACAAGCAATCATAGCACAATGACGACACTGAGATTTGTTAATGAGGTTTGGCGAACCCGCTTACTTCTCGGGGCAATGACTACAGGCACTCCTCCTCATACGATCCTCCTCCAGATTGCGCAACGCTGGCCATCTGGACGGCGGCACAAGCCACCAGCTCCCCCTTGCGCGCCTGTCGCTATCTGGTCGTCATGGTTTATAACGTGGGGTGCCTCCTCATATATAAGAGGCCAAGGGCACATCGTGTCCGACTCTGACACTACACGACGAGACCTTTTACAATACATCAAAATAACGCAAGCCGTCCATTTCGAGTGATTCAATAGACTAGATCCACCAATACTACTAGAACAAATCAGTAGTATATTTTGTTTATGGTGTAAAATTGGAAGATTAACAAAATATATCCCAAAACTCTACACGTATTGAGAAATTCGCGTGTTTTCCGGTGTATTGAGAAACTCTATATGTAATGGAGGAAATCACCATGTACAATACATTGATTGATCATGTACTACGTATGTGATCAGCCGATTGTTTTCCGGTGATCAAGCCAGCTGCCGCGGCCGATTGACACAAGCGACACACGCACAAGCAGCCGCTGCACCTCCGAGAGGGAGCTGCAGCAACGACGGCGCTGCTGATTAAGACGTCGTAGCGGTGGCTCCGTAGCCTCCTGATTGATTTGATGCCCAATCACAGACTTGGAGCTCTCTCTTGAAGGTCACGGCTCTGATCATTGCTCGACATGCGTCGTTGATGAACAGCGATGGCAACGATGAGGCCACAAGAGGATGGTCACCGTGAGCGATTTTACAAATTAGGAAACACATTTTTTTTGACAAAACTACCCAGCTAATTAATAGCTGAGATTATTCAATACTACTCGGTTTCGGAGGTAGTATGATGTACGGTAAAAAATCTCTACATTTATCCTGCCCGCAATACAACACCATGTCTAAACGTAACCCAACTCGTTCAAAATATTTGACACAAACATAACAGAAGGTCCAGCTCCCTGGAGAATGTGCAGGCTTCTTCTTCAAAAGGGTAAGGCTGAGAAGACGTGCGCTGATTAAATTAACGCAGTAGTCTCGTGGATGGTTACATTGTGAAGATGTATGAATTGCACGATATATTGATTCGGTGCAATGTGCAAGGTATATATAAGTACTAAGTGGAGCCTCTCCCTCAATCTATATAACAAACTAGAGAGGTGGGCCTAGTCAATATACATGCACAAATAACATACT
>NW_021301025.1:0-1973 GCF_002162155.2 Triticum dicoccoides
ATGATATTAATTTCTGTGAAAGAGCCAGGAATGGGTTATGTAAAGAACAGTTGGAGAAAGAATTGGTTATTGTTAAGAGCCAGAATGAGAGGCAATCTGAAAGAGCTAGAAATTTGAAGAAAGGTTGGAGTATGGTACTAGATGATATGGAATTTGTTCACAAGGCTGTTAAGGATATGTGTGCTGGTGCGCTTTGTACGATTGACGAAGGTTGTCTATGTGGTCCTGAAAGAGAGTTCATCAGTTCGGCATCTTATTTGGACGATTGGATAGAGGGTAAAACATTGGAGAGCCAGTCGTATTTAATGGATACGAACAATGATGCTGAATGACAGATTGAGTTATATTATATGTATTCCCCTTTGAAGGTTAAGAAACTCCAGGAAGAAATAAAGATGTATTTTTTTATGTTTAATTAGTGTAATTTTGAGGAATAATTTGTAGCATATAAGGCAATACAAGTTGCTGATTATTGATACACTTTTCTTGGTACACTTTTTTGATGAAATCTTTGTGTTTTTTCATTCTTAAAAGAAAGAATCCATAAAATGGAATGGAACCGAAAATAATTGGAACTGTCTATTGCTGTTTGTAGATCAGGGCGTTGGGTTACCCATTTTCTTGAAATTCCTGTACATAATCATAAGGGGAAACTGATACTTGAAAGGTCATAATTGCTGTAAATTTGTTTGTTTGACATCATTGTTGTAACGGCAACTAATACCCAGCAATTACCGGTTATAAATGTCAAGAATGAATGCATCATTTAGTGTGATGGTTTGCATTCCTTAGTGGGTAGAAGTATATTCTATATTCGTTACCTCTATATAAACTGCAGTGAGTGGTTTCTATGCATATCCAGCAGAGTAGACATGTGTTCAGACTGTAGATTTTGGTGGTAGAAAATGAAGCGCAGATGCCATTTAGTGGCCGTTGCTGATCGGAGGTTGAGTCGTGTGATGCAGTGACCAAAGTTGCTTCGCGTGTTTGTACACACCAGTCGCGCAAACAGGCCTGGTCTTGTGTACCGTTTCTTGCTTTTTCGTTTTCATCACAGGAGTTTCCGTGTTCTTGTTCGTCGTGATGGAGCTGTGTTTGTGCATTTTTCCTTCTCTGAAGATGCTCAGTTGCGGGATGGCCATGCGTGGATGCCTGAAGTTGTGCAAATATCATTTGCTCGTGTCAATTTCCGTGATTTTTGGACAATGCCCCTGCATCCTGATGTGTTTGTTCAGATAGTAAGTCTGAAGTTTGGGTGTAGCAAATTTTGAGAATAAGTGTGTCATGGCCAATTGGATACGAAGATGTGCCTTTTTACATGGTTTTTTAATTTGTGGGGAGCTTTTAGTGTTTTTTTCCTTTTTGAGTTATCGAGTCCATGTAAGCAGCATGCTGCAATTTTAGTTTTATCTGAAATAAAGAGCACCGATGTGTTGGTTATATTTATGTGGTGAACAATACATATGTTTAGTAGACTTATGCCCCTGCATCCGGATGAGTTTGTTCGGACCATGTAAGTGTGAAGTTCGGGTGGAGCAAATTCTGAGAATGAAGTGTTTGATGGACAATTGGATATGAAGATGTGCCTTTTTACATGTTTGTATTTTTTTCCTTTTGAGTTGCCGAATCCATGTAAACAGTGTGCTGCAATTTTAGTTTGATTTGAAATAAATAGGTTCCATGTGTTGTGGTGAACGATGTGTATGTTGACTAAACTTTTCAAAGTAATTGAAATAACGAACAATTGAAGGAGGATTTGAGTGTTATGAAAAACATGAAAGAAAGACAATCTAGATGAGTTGAACTGTTAAAAAAGACTGTAAATGCTTGTTTAATATACGGATAAATGATGCTTTATAATTTGCTGAATCTATCATATAGCCAATGGTTATATTTCTGTATCTTAAATTCTAGAATATGGGAGGTAAAACGTAGTTAAATAGTAGAGGTTAAGAACCAAAACGACATTAAAA
>NW_021301026.1:0-1377 GCF_002162155.2 Triticum dicoccoides
AATCTCCACCTTGATCCAAATTCCCTCCAGTAGTCGAAGAAAGTGAATAACTCCATCCAAATCAGCATAAACACCTTGTGCGTCAAAGTCCATCGGACTAGTGAGAAATACCAACTAAGCCTGAGCAAAGCTCAAACTTATTGGTAGGAACTGGCTTTGTCATCATATCAGCAGGATTGTCATGAGTACTTATCTTGCATACCTTCAAATCACCTTCAGCAACAACATCTCGAATATAGTGATATCTGACATCAATGTGCTTTGTTCTCTCATGGTACATTGTATTCTTGGTAAGATATATAGCACTTTGACTGTCACTAAATATGGTAGGACAAGATGAATCTCCACAAAGCTCAGTGTATAAACCTTTCAACCAGATAGCTTCTTTGCATGCCTCAGAAATAGCCATATTCTCGGCATCAATAGTGGAACAAGCCACAATAGACTGCAAAGTTGCTCTCCAACTCACAGCACAACCACCAAGGATGAAAACATAACCTATGAGTGATCTTCTCTTATCCAAATCACCAGCAAAATCAGAATCAACAAACCAACAAGTCCATCTCCAGTTTTCCCAAACTTTAAGTAAGCATTAGAAGTACCGCGCAGGTATCTGAAAATCCACTGAACTGCTTTCCAATGCTCTTTTCCAGGATTAGCCATGTACAACACTCAATGCATATGATAAATCCGGACGAGAACAAACCATGGCATACATAAGTGAACCAACTGCACTCGAATAGGGAACTGTAGACATGTACTCAATATCTGCATCTGACTTAGGACATAAAGCTGATGATAATTTGAAGTGTGCAACTAACGGAGTACTTACTGGCTTGGCATTATGCATATTAAAATGACGAAGAACTTTATCAATATATCCCTTCTGACTTAGATATACTTTTCCAGACGGTCTATCTCTGGATATTTCCATGCCAAGTATTTTCTTTGCTACACCCAAATCCTTTATCTCAAATTCATTACTCAATTGCTTCTTTAGTTCATCAATCTCTGACATACTCTTTGCAGCAATAAGCATATCATCAACATAAAGGAGCAAATAAATAGTTGAACCATTGACAGTTTTCAAATAAACACAACTATCATAATTAGACCTTTTGAAACCTTGAGAGATCATAAAGGTGTCAAATCTCTTGTACCACTGTCTAGGGGATTGCTTCAATCCATAAAGAGATTTCTTTAACTTGCAGACAAGCTTTTCTTTTCCAGGAATAACAAAACCTTCAGGTTGTTCCATATAAATATCCTCTTCTAATTCTCCATGTAAAAATGCAGTTTTAACATCCAATTGTTCAAGCTCAAGATTATGCATGGCAACAATACTGAGTAAAGTGCGAATAGAGCTATGCTTCACAA
>NW_021301027.1:0-1723 GCF_002162155.2 Triticum dicoccoides
GTGGTCGCCATCGCCGGCCACCGTCGCCATCGCCGGCCACCGCCGCCTCGCCCGGCCACCGCTCCGCCTGCGCCGCCCCGAGCCGGCGCCGTCTCCGCCGCACCGCCCCTTCACCGCCCCCGGCCAGATCCGGTCAAGGGAGGACTGGATCCGGCGACTCCGGCCACTCCGGCAACACCCTGCGCAAGAGCTCCGGCGAGCTGCTTCGAAGACCGTGCCGGCGACCCAGATCCAGATCGGGAAACCCTAGGGTTGACCCTTTTTTTCGTAAGTCTGTAGTTCATAGTGCCATGTTCATCGTGCCGTAACTTTGCATCCATAGATCCGTTTTGGGCATATAGCATATCAATATGTTCGCCTCAGAGAGTACATCATTTCATCTCATGGCATCATTTTCATTTGAGTTCATCTTGATGCCCGAAATGCTGTTGGAAGAGTGCTATTTGAGATAATTGCCAGATCTGCTGCTCCAAATAGCTATTTGTCATTTTTGCCATGATTATTGTGTGCATGATATGCCCATGAGCTCTACATATGTTTTGGTATATGCTTTGTCATATTTCCAGAGTTGCCATCCATGTATTTTTGTGATGTTTCTGGTGACTAGCACAAGCTTGCAAAGTGGTGCATTCGTTAATGCTGATTTCAGGGACTTAGCAATTCCACCAAGTCCTTGAACTGTTCTTATCAATATGCCATATGTTCATGTTGTTTCCTAGTGATCCGTGCCTCTTTTGAGGATGATTAGTAAGGATGTTTTGTTAATCTTGTAGTGCTCTATCCATCCTTGTCTTTGTTTGCAATTATGGAGCACCCTAGCTTGACCCAATCGAGCTCTACTTTTGCTATTTCGTGAATCTGGGCAGATTGTCTACTTGTTAGCGATTTTGCCGAGGATGTTGTAGTTGATCCGTACATGCTATGTTATTGTTCTTGCCATGTCTAGCTTGTATTATGTGTATTCTTGATGGGTGTATGCTTAGATTGTCATGACATGCATTGTAGTGACTGCATCGAGCACGTAAACATGCCTACTTGATATCTGTTTTGCATGCTCCAGTTTTTCACTAAGTCTGTGATCTGATTATGTTTTTGCCATGTTCACATGCTTGCAATTGTATTTTCTGATCCCTTTTAGCTCAAGGTCACTAAGGGACTTTTGTTAAGATCTTTGAGTAGATCCATGCGATGCTTTACTTTGCCATGTTAATTTCCTATGGCATCTAGTTTTCATGCTCCAAAGTGTGCTACCTGATCTGAAATTCCAGACAAGTGTTAATTTCACTAAGTCTGAGATCTGTTTACCAATTGCATTTTTGCCATGCTTGTTTGAACCTGTTAATGGATGAATTAGCCTTAGCTCAGTGTTCCTCTTTCGTCAAGCATCATTAATGGATCCCTTCGATGTATTTTGTTGCCATGTTTGGGTGCTGTAGCATGCTTGTCTTGTTGCATTTAGATGGTCACTTGATGTATATTGCAGACCGGTGCCATATTTGTTTTGCTTGCCATTTTGAAACTGTGCCTCCGATTTCGGCGTTCTTTATATCATTTTCAAGCGAAATCATCTCACATTTCCAGTGGCACACTTGGATTTCCATGTTGAGGCCAGGTTCATTCATCTCTTGTCAAATCTTGCATATGCATCACATATCGCATCCCACATAGCATACCATGTTTGCATCATGTTGTTTGAGCCTTGCACGTGGTTGATTGTGTTCTT
>NW_021301028.1:0-702 GCF_002162155.2 Triticum dicoccoides
CGAACGTTCGGGGAACCCCAAGGGTCCGGTTACGAGGACCTCGTCAAAACTCGCAGTTTTGGTCCATCCTAACTAGTTTTTTGAGCTATTACTCACTGATTTTGCGTCCCGGGGCGATCCAAACGTTCAGGGAACCCCCGGGGTCCGATTACGGGGACCTCGTAAAAACTCGCATATTTGGTCCATTCTGACCAGTTTTCTGCGCTATTACCCACTTATTTTGGGGAACCCCGAGGTCCGGTTACAAGGACGTTGTCAAAACTCGCATATTTGGTCCATTCTGGCCAGTTTTCTATGCTATTACTCATTGATTTTGGGTCCTGGGCCGATCCGAACGTTCGAGGAACCTCGGGGTCCGGTTACGGGGACGTCTTCGAAACTCACTGTTTTGGTCCATTCTTACCAGTTTTCTATGCTATTACCCACTAATTTTTGGTCCCGGGGCGATCCGAACGTTCGAGGAACCCCGGGGTATGGTTACGGGGACCTCGTTAAAACTTGCAGATTTGGTCCATTCTGGCAGTTTTCTGTGCTATTACCCACTAATTTTGGGTCCCAGGGCGATCCGAACGTTTGGGCAACCCTGGGGTCTGGTTACGGGGATCTCGTCAAAACTCGCATATTTGGTCCATTCTGACCAGTTTTTTGAGCTACTACTCACTGATTTTGGGTCCCGGGGCGATCCGAACGTTGGGGGAACCC
>NW_021301029.1:0-910 GCF_002162155.2 Triticum dicoccoides
TTTGGGGTCCTGGAGTGATTTCCACGATTGACGAACCCTGGGGTGCGTTTGCGTGTCGATCATCAACACTCGCAGTTTTGGCCGATTCTGTCCCGTTTCGTGACTATTACCTAGTTTTGGGGCCCCGGTGTGATTTCCACAACTGACGAACCGCAGGGTGCGTTTACATGTCGGTTATCAACACTCACAATTTTGGCCAATTCTGGTTCATTTCGTGCACTATTACTCACCGTTTTGGGGTCCTAGAGCGATTTCCATGATTGACGATCCCTAGGGTGCATTTATGTGTCGGTCATCCACACTCGCAGTTTTGGCTGACTCTGCCCCGTTTCATGGATTATTACTCATCGTTTTGGGGTCCCGGAGCGATTTCCACGATTGACGCACCCCGGGGTGCGTTTACGTGTCGCTCACCAGCAATCCTAATTTTGTTCGATTATGGGCTCTTCCATGGATTATTACTCACCATTATGGGGTCCCAGCGCTATCTCCACATTCACAATCCCCGGGGTGCGTTTATGTGTACGTCGTCAATAGTCGCAATTTTGGCTGATTCTGGCCCGTTTCATGGACTATTACTCACCGTTTTGGTGTCCCAAAGCGATTTCGATGGTTGTTGAACCCTAAGGTGCGCTTACGTGTCGGTCATCAACAAACGCAGTTTGGGCTGATTCTGGCCCGATTCTTGGACTATTACTCACCGTTTTGGGGTCCCAAAGCGATTTCCATAGTTGTTGAACCCAAAGGTGCGCTTACGTGTCGGTCATCAACACTCGCAGTTTTGGCCGATTTTGGCCCGTCTCTTGGACTATTACTCACTGTTTTGGGGTCCTGGAGTGATTTCCACGATTGACGAACCCTGGGGTGCGTTTGCGTGTCGATCATCAACACTCGTAGTTTTGGCCGATTC
>NW_021301030.1:0-10628 GCF_002162155.2 Triticum dicoccoides
CACCCTGAGGATCATCAATCGTGGAAATCGCTTTGGGACCCTAAAACACTGAGTAATAGTGCATGAAATGGACCAGAATCGGCCAAAATTGTGACTGTTGATTACCCAGACGTAAACGCACCCCGGGGTTCATTAGTCGTGGAAATCACTTTGGGACCCGAAAATGGTGAGTAATAGTCCAAGAGACGGACCAGAATTGGCCACAATTGTGTGTGTTGATGACTGGCAAGTAAACACACCCCGGGGTTCGACAACAATGGAAATCGCTTCTGGACCCCAAACTGAGTAATAGTCCATGAAGCGGGTCAGAATCGACAAAAACCGCTATTGTGGATGACCGACACGTAAGCAGACCTTGGGGTTCGACAATCATGGAAATCGGTTTGGGACCCCAAAACGGTGAGTAATAGTCCATGAAACATGTCAGAATCGACAAAAACCGTGAGTGTTAATGATCGACATGTAACGCAACCCAGGGTTCGTTAATTGTGGAGATCACCCGGGACCCCAAAACAGTGAGTAATTTTCCACGAAAAAGGCCAGAATCGGCCAAAACTGCGAGTGTTGATGACCGACACGCAAGCGCACCTTGGGGTTTAACAACTATGAAAATCGCTTCGGGACCCCAAAACGGTGAGTAATAGTCCATGAAACGGGTCAGAATTAGGCAATACTGTGAGTGCCGATGATGGGCATGTAAACACACCCCGAGGATTGCCAATCGGGGAAATCGCATTGGGACCCCAAATGCTGAGTAATAGTGCACGAAATGGACCAGAATCGGCCAAAATTGTGAGTGTTGATTACCGACACGTAAACACACCCCGGAGTTCGCTAAGGGTGGAAATCACTTCGGGACTCGAAAATGGTGAGTAATAGTCCAACGGACGGACCGGAATTGGCCAAATTTGTGAGTGTTCATGATCAACATGTAAACGCGCCCCGGGGTTCGACAACCATGGAAATCGCTTCGAGACCCCAAAATTGAGTAATAGTCCATGAAACGGGCAAGAATCGAGAAAAACCGCGCGTGTTGATGACCGACACGTAAGCGCACCTTAGGGTTCGACAACCATGGAAATCACTTTGGGACCCCAAAACGGAGAGTAATAGTCCATGAAACGGGCAAGAATCAGCCAAAACTATGAGTGTTGATGACCGACACGTAAACGCACCCCGGGTTTCGTTAGTCATGGAAATCACTTCGGGACCCGAAACGGTGAGTAATAGTCCAGGAAACAGACCAGAATTGGCCAAAATAGTGAGTGATGATGACTGGCAAGTAAACGCACCCCAGGGTTTGACAACAATGGAAATCGCTTCGGGACCCCAAAACAGAGTAATAGTCCATGAAACGGGTCAGCATCGACAAAAACCATGAGTGTGGATGACTGACACGTAAGAGCACCTTGGGGGTTCGACAATCATGGAAATCGCTTTGGGACCCCAAAACGGTGAGTAATAGTACATGAAACATGTTAGAATCAACAAAAACCGCGAGTGTTGATGACCGACACGTAAGCGCACCTTGGGGTTCAACAACTATGGAAATCGCTTTGGGACCCCAAAACGGTGAGTAATGGTCCATGAAACGGGTGAGAATTGGCCAATACTGTGAGTGTTGACGATGGACACGTAAACGCACCCTGAGGATCATCAATCGTGGAAATCGCTTTGGGACCCTAAAACACTGAGTAATAGTGCATGAAATGGACCAGAATCGGCCAAAATTGTGACTGTTGATTACCCAGACGTAAACGCACCCCGGGGTTCATTAGTCGTGGAAATCACTTTGGGACCCGAAAACGGTGAGTAATAGTCCAAGAGACGGACCAGAATTGGCCACAATTGTGTGTGTTGATGACTGGCAAGTAAACACACCCCGGGGTTCGACAACAATGGAAATCGCTTCTGGACCCCAAACTGAGTAATAGTCCATGAAGCGGGTCATAATCGACAAAAACCGCTATTGTGGATGACCGACACGTAAGCAGACCTTGGGGTTCGACAATCATGGAAATCGGTTTGGGACCCCAAAACGGTGAGTAATAGTCCATGAAACATGTCAGAATCGACAAAAACCGTGAGTGTTAATGATCGACACGTAACGCAACCCAGGGTTCGTTAATTGTGGAGATCACCCGGGACCCCAAAACAGTGAGTAATTTTCCACGAAAAAGGCCAGAATCGGCCAAAACTGCGAGTGTTGATGACCGACACGCAAGCGCACCTTGGGGTTTAACAACTATGAAAATCGCTTCGGGACCCCAAAACGGTGAGTAATAGTCCATGAAACGGGTCAGAATTAGGCAATACTGTGAGTGCCGATGATGGGCATGTAAACACACCCCGAGGATTGCCAATCGGGGAAATCGCTTTGGGACCCCAAATGCTGAGTAATAGTGCACGAAATGGACCAGAATCGGCCAAAATTGTGAGTGTTGATTACCGACACGTAAACACACCCCGGAGTTCGCTAAGGGTGGAAATCACTTCGGGACTCGAAAATGGTGAGTAATAGTCCAACGGACGGACCGGAATTGGCCAAATTTGTGAGTGTTCATGATCAACATGTAAACGCGCCCCGGGGTTCGACAACCATGGAAATCGCTTCGAGACCCCAAAATTGAGTAATAGTCCATGAAACGGGCAAGAATCGAGAAAAACCGCGAGTGTTGATGACCGACACGTAAGCGCACCTTAGGGTTCGACAACCATGGAAATCACTTTGGGACCCCAAAACGGAGAGTAATAGTCCATGAAACGGGCAAGAATCAGCCAAAACTATGAGTGTTGATGACCAACACGTAAACGCACCCCGGGTTTCGTTAGTCATGGAAATCACTTCGGGACCCGAAACGGTGAGTAATAGTCCAGGAAACAGACCAGAATTGGCCAAAATAGTGAGTGATGATGACTGGCAAGTAAACGCACCCCAGGGTTTGACAACAATGGAAATCGCTTCGGGACCCCAAAACAGAGTAATAGTCCATGAAACGGGTCAGCATCGACAAAAACCATGAGTGTGGATGACTGACACGTAAGAGCACCTTGGGGGTTCGACAATCATGGAAATCGCTTTGGGACCCCAAAACGGTGAGTAATAGTACATGAAACATGTTAGAATCGACAAAAACCGCGAGTGTTGATGACCGACACGTAAGCGCACCTTGGGGTTCAACAACTATGGAAATCGCTTTGGGACCCCAAAACGGTGAGTAATGGTCCATGAAACGGGTGAGAATTGGCCAATACTGTGAGTGTTGACGATGGACACGTAAACGCACCCTGAGGATCATCAATCGTGGAAATCGCTTTGGGACCCTAAAACACTGAGTAATAGTGCATGAAATGGACCAGAATCGGCCAAAATTGTGACTGTTGATTACCCAGACGTAAACGCACCCCGGGGTTCATTAGTCGTGGAAATCACTTCGGGACCCGAAAACGGTGAGTAATAGTCCAAGAGACGGACCAGAATTGGCCACAATTGTGTGTGTTGATGACTGGCAAGTAAACACACCCCGGGGTTCGACAACAATGGAAATCGCTTCTGGACCCCAAACTGAGTAATAGTCCATGAAGCGGGTCAGAATCGACAAAAACCGCTATTGTGGATGACCGACACGTAAGCAGACCTTGGGGTTCGACAATCATGGAAATCGGTTTGGGACCCCAAAACGGTGAGTAATAGTCCATGAAACATGTCAGAATCGACAAAAACCGTGAGTGTTAATGATCGACACGTAAGGCAACCCAGGGTTCGTTAATTGTGGAGATCACCCGGGACCCCAAAACAGTGAGTAATATTCCACGAAAAAGGCCAGAATCGGCCAAAACTGCGAGTGTTGATGACCGACACGCAAGCGCACCTTGGGGTTTAACAACTATGAAAATCGCTTCGGGACCCCAAAACGGTGAGTAATAGTCCATGAAACGGGTCAGAATTAGGCAATACTGTGAGTGCCGATGATGGGCATGTAAACACACCCCGAGGATTGCCAATCGGGGAAATCGCTTTGGGACCCCAAATGCTGAGTAATAGTGCACGAAATGGACCAGAATCGGCCAAAATTGTGAGTGTTGATTACCGACACGTAAACACACCCCAGAGTTCGCTAAGGGTGGAAATCACTTCGGGACTCGAAAATGGTGAGTAATAGTCCAACGGACGGACCGGAATTGTCCAAATTTGTGAGTGTTCATGATCAACATGTAAACGCGCCCCGGGGTTCGACAACCATGGAAATCGCTTCGAGACCCCAAAATTGAGTAATAGTCCATGAAACGGGCAAGAATCGAGAAAAACCGCGCGTGTTGATGACCGACACGTAAGCGCACCTTAGGGTTCGACAACCATGGAAATCACTTTGGGACCCCAAAACGGAGAGTAATAGTCCATGAAACGGGCAAGAATCAGCCAAAACTATGAGTGTTGATGACCGACACGTAAACGCACCCCGGGTTTCGTTAGTCATGGAAATCACTTCGGGACCCGAAACGGTGAGTAATAGTCCAGGAAACAGACCAAAATTGGCCAAAATAGTGAGTGATGATGACTGGCAAGTAAACGCACCCCAGGGTTTGACAACAATGGAAATCGCTTCGGGACCCCAAAACAGAGTAATAGTCCATGAAACGGGTCAGCATCGACAAAAACCATGAGTGTGGATGACTGACACGTAAGAGCACCTTGGGGGTTCGACAATCATGGAAATCAAGTTGGGACCCCAAAACGGTGAGTAATAGTACATGAAACATGTTAGAATCGACAAAAACCGCGAGTGTTGATGACCGACACGTAAGCGCACCTTGGGGTTCAACAACTATGGAAATCGCTTTGGGACCCCAAAACGGTGAGTAATGGTCCATGAAACGGGTCAGAATTGGCCAATACTGTGAGTGTTGACGATGGACACGTAAACACACCCTGAGGATCATCAATCGTGGAAATCGCTTTGGGACCCTAAAACACTGAGTAATAGTGCATGAAATGGACCAGAATCGGCCAAAATTGTGACTGTTGATTACCCAGACGTAAACGCACCCCGGGGTTCATTAGTCGTGGAAATCACTTTGGGACCCGAAAACGGTGAGTAATAGTCCAAGAGACGGACCAGAATTGGCCACAATTGTGAGTGTTGATGACTGGCAAGTAAACACACCCCGGGGTTCGACAACAATGGAAATCGCTTCTGGACCCCAAACTGAGTAATAGTCCATGAAGCGGGTCAGAATCGACAAAAACCGCTATTGTGGATGACCGACACGTAAGCAGACCTTGGGGTTCGACAATCATGGAAATCGGTTTGGGACCCCAAAACGGTGAGTAATAGTCCATGAAACATGTCAGAATCGACAAAAACCGTGAGTGTTAATGATCGACACGTAACGCAACCCAGGGTTCGTTAATTGTGGAGATCACCCGGGACCCCAAAACAGTGAGTAATATTCCACGAAAAAGGCCAGAATCGGCCAAAACTGCGAGTGTTGATGACCGACACGCAAGCGCACCTTGGGGTTTAACAACTATGAAAATCGCTTCGGGACCCCAAAACGGTGAGTAATAGTCCATGAAACGGGTCAGAATTAGGCAATACTGTGAGTGCCGATGATGGGCATGTAAACACACCCCGAGGATTGCCAATCGGGGAAATCGCTTTGGGACCCCAAATGCTGAGTAATAGTGCACGAAATGGACCAGAATCGGCCAAAATTGTGAGTGTTGATTACCGACACGTAAACACACCCTGGAGTTCGCTAAGGGTGGAAATCACTTCGGGACTCGAAAATGGTGAGTAATAGTCCAACGGACGGACCGGAATTGGCCAAATTTGTGAGTGTTCATGATCAACATGTAAACGCGCCCCGGGGTTCGACAACCATGGAAATCGCTTCGAGACCCCAAAATTGAGTAATAGTCCATGAAACGGGCAAGAATCGAGAAAAACCGCGAGTGTTGATGACCGACACGTAAGCGCACCTTAGGGTTCGACAACCATGGAAATCACTTTGGGACCCCAAAACGGAGAGTAATAGTCCATGAAACGGGCAAGAATCAGCCAAAACTATGAGTGTTGATGACCGACACGTAAACGCACCCCGGGTTTCGTTAGTCATGGAAATCACTTCGGGACCCGAAACGGTGAGTAATAGTCCAGGAAACAGACCAGAATTGGCCAAAATAGTGAGTGATGATGACTGGCAAGTAAACGCACCCCAGGGTTTGACAACAATGGAAATCGCTTCGGGACCCCAAAACAGAGTAATAGTCCATGAAACGGGTCAGCATCGACAAAAACCATGAGTGTGGATGACTGACACGTAAGAGCACCTTGGGGGTTCGACAATCATGGAAATCGCTTTGGGACCCCAAAACGGTGAGTAATAGTACATGAAACATGTTAGAATCGACAAAAACCGCGAGTGTTGATGACCGACATGTAAGCGCACCTTGGGGTTCAACAACTATGGAAATCGCTTTGGGACCCCAAAACGGTGAGTAATGGTCCATGAAACGGGTGAGAATTGGCCAATACTGTGAGTGTTGACGATGGACACGTAAACGCACCCTGAGGATCATCAATCGTGGAAATCGCTTTGGGACCCTAAAACACTGAGTAATAGTGCGTGAAATGGACCAGAATCGGCCAAAATTGTGACTGTTGATTACCCAGACGTAAACGCACCCCGGGGTTCATTAGTCGTGGAAATCACTTTGGGACCCGAAAACGGTGAGTAATAGTCCAAGAGACGGACCAGAATTGGCCACAATTGTGTGTGTTGATGACTGGCAAGTAAACACACCCCGGGGTTCGACAACAATGGAAATCGCTTCTGGACCCCAAACTGAGTAATAGTCCATGAAGCGGGTCAGAATCGACAAAAACCGCTATTGTGGATGACCGACACGTAAGCAGACCTTGGGGTTCGACAATCATGGAAATCGGTTTGGGACCCCAAAACGGTGAGTGATAGTCCATGAAACATGTCAGAATCGACAAAAACCGTGAGTGTTAATGATCGACACGTAACGCAACCCAGGGTTCGTTAATTGTGGAGATCACCCGGGACCCCAAAACAGTGAGTAATTTTCCACGAAAAAGGCCATAATCGGCCAAAACTGCGAGTGTTGATGACCGACACGCAAGCGCACCTTGGGGTTTAACAACTATGAAAATCGCTTCGGGACCCCAAAACAGTGAGTAATAGTCCATGAAACGGGTCAGAATTAGGCAATACTGTGAGTGCCGATGATGGGCATGTAAACACACCCCGAGGATTGCCAATCGGGGAAATCGCTTTGGGACCCCAAATGCTGAGTAATAGTGCACGAAATGGACCAGAATCGGCCAAAATTGTGAGTGTTGATTACCGACACGTAAACACACCCCGGAGTTCGCTAAGGGTGGAAATCACTTCGGGACTCGAAAATGGTGAGTAATAGTCCAACGGACGGACCGGAATTGGCCAAATTTGTGAGTGTTCATGATCAACATGTAAACGCGCCCCGGGGTTCGACAACCATGGAAATCGCTTCGAGACCCCAAAATTGAGTAATAGTCCATGAAACGGGCAAGAATCGAGAAAAACCGCGCGTGTTGATGACCGACACGTAAGCGCACCTTAGGGTTCGACAACCATGGAAATCACTTTGGGACCCCAAAACGGAGAGTAATAGTCCATGAAACGGGCAAGAATCAGCCAAAACTATGAGTGTTGATGACCGACACGTAAACGCACCCCGGGTTTCGTTAGTCATGGAAATCACTTCGGGACCCGAAACGGTGAGTAATAGTCCAGGAAACACACCAGAATTGGCCAATATTGTGAGTGATGATGACTGGCAAGTAAACGCACCCCAGGGTTTGACAACAATGGAAATCGCTTCGGGACCCCAAAACAGAGTAATAGTCCATGAAACGGGTCAGCATCGACAAAAACCATGAGTGTGGATGACTGACACGTAAGAGCACCTTGGGGGTTCGACAATCATGGAAATTGCTTTGGGACCCCAAAACGGTGAGTAATAGTACATGAAACATGTCAGAATCGACAAAAACCGCGAGTGTTGGTGACCGACACGTAAGCGCACCTTGGGGTTCAACAACTATGGAAATCGCTTTGGGACCCCAAAACGGTGAGTAATGGTCCATGAAACTGGTCAGAATTGGCCAATACTGTGAGTGTTGACGATGGACACGTAAACGCACCCTGAGGATCGTCAATCGTGGAAATCGCTTTGGGACCCTAAAACACTGAGTAATAGTGCACGAAATGGACCAGAATCGGCCAAAATTTTGACTGTTGATTACCCAGACGTAAACGCACCTCGGGGTTCATTAGTCGTGGAAATCACTTCGGGACCCGAAAACGGTGAGTAATAGTCCAAGAGACGGACCAGAATTGGCCACAATTGTGTGTGTTGATGACTGACAAGTAAACGCACCCCGGGGTTCGACAACAATGGAAATCACTTCTGGACCCCAAAACTGAGTAATAGTCCATGAAACGGGTCAGCATCGACAAAAACCGCGAGTGCGGATGACCGACACGTAAGCGGACCTTGGAGTTCGACAATCATGGAAATCGGTTTGGGACCCCGAAATGGTGAGTAATAGTCCACGAAACATGTCAGAATCGACAAAAACCGTGAGTGTTAATGATCGACACGTAACGCAACCCAGGGTTCGTTAATTGTGGAAATCACCCGGGACCCAAAAGCAGTGAGTAATATTCCACGAAAAAGGCCAGAATCGGCCAAAACTGCGAGTGTTGATGACCGACACGCAAGCGCACCTTGGGGTTTAACAACTATGAAAATCGCTTCGGGACCCCAAAACGGTGAGTAATAGTCCATGAAACGGGTCAGAATTAGGCAATACTGTGAGTGCCGATGATGGACATGTAAACACACCCCGAGGATTGCCAATCGGGGAAATCGCTTTGGGACCCCAAATGCTGAGTAATAGTGCACGAAATGGACCAGAATCGGCCAAAATTGTGAGTGTTGATTATCGACACGTAAACACACCCCGGGGTTCGCTAAGGGTGGAAATCACTTCGGGACTCGAAAATGGTGAGTAATAGTCCAACGGACGGACCGGAATTGGCCAAATTTGTGAGTGTTCATGATCAACATGTAAACGCGCCCCGGGGTTCGACAACCATGGAAATCGCTTCGAGACCCCAAAATTGAGTAATGGTCCATGAAACGGGTAAGAATCGAGAAAAACCGCGAGTGTTGATGACCGACACGTAAGCGCACCTTAGGGTTCGACAACCATGGAAATCACTTTGGGACCCCAAAACGGAGAGTAATAGTCCATGAAACGGGCAAGAATCAGCCAAAACTATGAGGTTGATGACCGACACGTAAATGCACCCCGGATTTCGTTAGTCATGGAAATCACTTCGGGACCCGAAACGGTGAGTAATAGTCTAGGAAACAGACCAGAATTGGCCAAAATTGTGAGTGATGATGACTGGCAAGTAAACGCACCCCAGGGTTTGACAACAATGGAAATCGCTTCGGGACCCCAAAACAGAGTAATAGTCCATGAAACGGGTCAGCATCGACAAAAACCATGAGTGTGGATGACTGACACGTAAGAGCACCTTGGGGGTTCGACAATCATGGAAATTGCTTTGGGACCCCAAAACGGTGAGTAATAGTACATGAAACATGTCAGAATCGACAAAAACCGCGAGTGTTGATGACCGACACGTAAGCGCACCTTGGGGTTCAACAACTATGGAAATCGCTTTGGGACCCCAAAACGGTGAGTAATGGTCCATGAAACGGGTCAGAATTGGCCAATACTGTGAGTGTTGACGATGGACACGTAAACGCACCCTGAGGATCGTCAATCGTGGAAATCGCTTTGGGACCCTAAAACACTGAGTAATAGTGCACGAAATGGACCAGAATCGGCCAAAATTGTGACTGTTGATTACCCAGACGTAAACGCACCCCGGGGTTCATTAGTCGTGGAAATCACTTCGGGACCCGAAAACGGTGAGTAATAGTCCAAGAGACGGACCAGAATTGGCCACAATTGTGTGTGTTGATGACTGACAAGTAAACGCACCCTGGGGTTCGACAACAATGGAAATTGCTTCTGGACCCCAAAACTGAGTAATAGTCCATGAAACGGGTCAGCATCGACAAAAACCGCGAGTGCGGATGACCGACACGTAATCGGACCTTGGGGTTCGACAATCATGGAAATCGGTTTGGGACCCCAAAACGGTGAGTAATAGTCCACGAAACATGTCAGAATCGACAAAAACCGTGAGTGTTAATGATCGACACGTAACGCAACCCAGGGTTCGTTAATTGTGGAAATCACCCGGGACCCAAAAGCAGTGAGTAATATTCCACGAAAAAGGCCAGAATCGGCCAAAACTGCGAGTGTTGATGACCGACACGCAAGCGCACCTTGGGGTTTAACAACTATGAAAATCGCTTCGGGACCCCAAAACGGTGAGTAATAGTCCATGAAACGGGTCAGAATTAGGCAATACTGTGAGTGCCGATGATGGACATGTAAACACACCCCGAGGATTGCCAATCGGGGAAATCGCTTTGGGACCCCAAATGCTGAGTAATAGTGCACGAAATGGAC
>NW_021301030.1:12525-19980 GCF_002162155.2 Triticum dicoccoides
GAAATCGCTTCGGGACCCCAAAACAGAGTAATAGTCCATGAAACGGGTCAGCATCGACAAAAACCATGAGTGTGGATGACTGACACGTAAGAGCACCTTGGGGGTTCGACAATCATGGAAATTGCTTTGGGACCCCGAAACGGTGAGTAATAGTACATGAAACATGTCAGAATCGACAAAAACCGCGAGTGTTGATGACCGACACGTAAGCGCACCTTGGGGTTCAACAACTATGGAAATCGCTTTGGGACACCAAAACGGTGAGTAATGGTCCATGAAACGGGTCAGAATTGGCCAATACTGTGAGTGTTGACGATGGACACGTAAACGCACCCTGAGGATCGTCAATCGTGGAAATCGCTTTGGGACCCTAAAACACTGAGTAATAGTGCACGAAATGGACCAGAATCGGCCAAAATTGTGACTGTTGATTACCCAGACGTAAACGCACCCCGGGGTTCATTAGTCGTGGAAATCACTTCGGGACCCGAAAACGGTGAGTAATAGTCCAAGAGACGGACCAGAATTGGCCACAATTGTGTGTGTTGATGACTGACAAGTAAACGCACCCCGGGGTTCGACAACAATGGAAATCGCTTCTGGACCCCAAAACTAAGTAATAGTCCATGAAACGGGTCAGCATCGACAAAAACCGCGAGTGCGGATGACCGACACGTAAGCGGACCTTGGGGTTCGACAATCATGGAAATCGGTTTGGGACCCCAAAACGGTGAGTAATAGTCCACGAAACATGTCAGAATCGACAAAAACCGTGAGTGTTAATGATCGACACGTAACGCAACCCAGGGTTCGTTAATTGTGGAAATCACCCGGGACCCAAAAGCAGTGAGTAATATTCCACGAAAAAGGCCAGAATCGGCCAAAACTGCGAGTGTTGATGACCGACACGCAAGCGCACCTTGGGGTTTAACAACTATGAAAATCGCTTCGGGACCCCTAAACGGTGAGTAATAGTCCATGAAACGGGTCAGAATTAGGCAATACTGTGAGTGCCGATGATGGACATGTAAACACACCCCGAGGATTGCCAATCGGGGAAATCGCTTTGGGACCCCAAATGCTGAGTAATAGTGCACGAAATGGACCAGAATCGGCCAAAATTGTGAGTGTTGATTACCGACACGTAAACACACCCCGGGGTTCACTAAGGGTGGAAATCACTTCGGGACTCGAAAATGGTGAGTAATAGTCCAACGGACGGACCGGAATTGGCCAAATTTGTGAGTGTTCATGATCAACATGTAAACGCGCCCCGGGGTTCGACAACCATGGAAATCGCTTCGAGACCCCAAAATTGAGTAATAGTCCATGAAACGGGTAAGAATCGAGAAAAACCGCGAGTGTTGATGACCGACACGTAAGCGCACCTTAGGGTTCGACAACCATGGAAATCACTTTGGGACCCCAAAACGGAGAGTAATAGTCCATGAAACGGGCAAGAATCAGCCAAAACTATGAGTGTTGATGACCGACACGTAAACGCACCCCGGGTTTCGTTAGTCATGGAAATCACTTCGGGACCCGAAACGGTGAGTAATAGTGCAGGAAACAGACCAGAATTGGCCAAAATTGTGAGTGATGATGACTGGCAAGTAAACGCACCCCAGGGTTTGACAACAATAGAAATCGCTTCGGGACCCCAAAACAGAGTAATAGTCCATGAAACGGGTCAGCATCGACAAAAACCATGAGTGTGGATGACTGACACGTAAGAGCACCTTGGGGGTTCGACAATCATGGAAATTGCTTTGGGACCCCGAAACGGTGAGTAATAGTACATGAAACATGTCAGAATCGACAAAAACCGCGAGTGTTGATGACCGACACGTAAGCGCACCTTGGGGTTCAACAACTATGGAAATCGCTTTGGGACACCAAAACGGTGAGTAATGGTCCATGAAACGGGTCAGAATTGGCCAATACTGTGAGTGTTGACGATGGACACGTAAACGCACCCTGAGGATCGTCAATCGTGGAAATCGCTTTGGGACCCTAAAACACTGAGTAATAGTGCACGAAATGGACCAGAATCGGCCAAAATTGTGACTGGTGATTACCCAGACGTAAACGCACCCCGGGGTTCATTAGTCGTGGAAATCACTTCGGGACCCGAAAACGGTGAGTAATAGTCCAAGAGACGGACCAGAATTGGCCACAATTGTGTGTGTTGATGACTGACAAGTAAACGCACCCCGGGGTTCGACAACAATGGAAATCGCTTATGGACCCCAAAACTGAATAATAGTCCATGAAACGGGTCAGCATCGACAAAAACCGCGAGTGCGGATGACCGACACGTAAGCGGACCTTGGGGTTCGACAATCATGGAAATCGGTTTGGGACCCCAAAACGGTGAGTAATAGTCCACGAAACATGTCAGAATCGACAAAAACCGTGAGTGTTAATGATCGACACGTAACGCAACCCAGGGTTCGTTAATTGTGGAAATCACCCGGGACCCAAAACAGTGAGTAATATTCCACGAAAAAGGCCAGAAAAGGCCAAAACTGCGAGTGTTGATGACCGACACGCAAGCGCACCTTGGGGTTTAACAACTATGGAAATCGCTTCGGGACCCCAAAACGGTGAGTAATAGTCCATGAAACGGGTCAGAATTAGGCAATACTGTGAGTGCCGATGATGGACATGTAAACACACCCCGAGGATTGCCAATCGGGGAAATCGCTTTGGGACCCCAAATGCTGAGTAATAGTGCACGAAATGGACCAGAATCGGCCAAAATTGTGAGTGTTGATTACCGACACGTAAACACACCCCGGGGTTCGCTAAGGGTGGAAATCACTTCGGGACTCGAAAATGGTGAGTAATAGTCCAACGGACGGACCGGAATTGGCCAAATTTGTGAGTGTTCATGATCAACATGTAAACGCGCCCCGGGGTTCGACAACCATGGAAATCGCTTCGAGACCCCAAAATTGAGTAATAGTCCATGAAACGGGTAAGAATCGAGAAAAACCGCGAGTGTTGATGACCGACACGTAAGCGCACCTTAGGGTTCGACAACCATGGAAATCACTTTGGGACCCCAAAACGGAGAGTAATAGTCCATGAAACGGGCAAGAATCAGCCAAAACTATGAGGTTGATGACCGACACGTAAATGCACCCCGGGTTTCGTTAGTCATGGAAATCACTTCGGGACCCGAAACGGTGAGTAATAGTCTAGGAAACAGACCAGAATTGGCCAAAATTGTGAGTGATGATGACTGGCAAGTAAACGCACCCCAGGGTTTGACAACAATGGAAATGGCTTCGGGACCCCAAAACAGAGTAATAGTCCATGAAACGGGTCAGCATCGACAAAAACCATGAGTGTGGATGACTGACACGTAAGAGCACCTTGGGGGTTCGACAATCATGGAAATTGCTTTGGGACCCCAAAACGGTGAGTAATAGTACATGAAACATGTCAGAATCGACAAAAACCGCGAGTGTTGATGACCGACACGTAAGCGCACCTTGGGGTTCAACAACTATGGAAATCGCTTTGGGACACCAAAACGGTGAGTAATGGTCCATGAAACGGGTCAGAATTGGCCAATACTGTGAGTGTTGACGATGGACACGTAAACGCACCCTGAGGATCGTCAATCGTGGAAATCGCTTTGGGACCCTAAAACACTGAGTAATGGTGCACGAAATGGACCAGAATCGGCCAAAATTGTGACTGTTGATTACCCAGACGTAAACGCACCCCGGGGTTCATTAGTCGCGGAAATCACTTCGGGACCCGAAAACGGTGAGTAATAGTCCAAGAGACGGACCAGAATCGGCCACAATTGTGTGTGTTGATGACTGACAAGTAAACGCACCCCGGGGTTCGACAACAATGGAAATCGCTTCTGGACCCCAAAACTGAGTAATAGTCCATGAAACGGGTCAGCATCGACAAAAACCGCGAGTGCGGATGACCGACACGTAAGCGGACCTTGGGGTTCGACAATCATGGAAATCGGTTTGGGACCCCAAAACGGTGAGTAATAGTCCACGAAACATGTCAGAATCGACAAAAACCGTGAGTGTTAATGATCGACACGTAACACAACCCAGGGTTCGTTAATTGTGGAAATCACCCGGGACCCAAAACAGTGAGTAATATTCCACGAAAAAGGCCAGAATCGGCCAAAACTGCGAGTGTTGATGACCGACACGCAAGCGCACCTTGGGGTTTAACAACTATGAAAATCGCTTCGGGATCCCAAAACGGTGAGTAATAGTCCATGAAACGGGTCAGAATTAGGCAATACTGTGAGTGCCGATGATGGACATGTAAACACACCCCGAGGATTGCCAATCGGGGAAATCGCTTTGGGACCCCAAATGCTGAGTAATAGTGCACGAAATGGACCAGAATCGGCCAAAATTGTGAGTGTTGATTACCGACACGTAAACGCACCCCGGGGTTCACTAAGCGTGGAAATCACTTCGGTACTCGAAAATGGTGAGTAATAGTCCAACAGACGGACCGGAATTGGCCAAATTTGTGAGTGTTCATGATCAACATGTAAACGCGCCCCGGGGTTCGACAACCATGGAAATCGCTTCGAGACCCCAAAATTGAGTAATAGTCCATGAAACGGGTAAGAATCGAGAAAAACCGCGAGTGTTGATGACCGACACGTAAGCGCACCTTGGGGTTCGACAACCATGGAAATCACTTTGGGACCCCAAAACGGAGAGTAATAGTCCATGAAACGGGCAAGAATCAGCCAAAACTATGAGTGTTGATGACCGACACGTAAACGCACCCCGGGTTTCGTTAGTCATGGAAATCACTTCGGGACCCGAAACGGTGAGTAATAGTCCAGGAAACAGACCAGAATTGGCGAAAATTGTGAGTGATGATGACTGGCAAGTAAACGCACCCCAGGGTTTGACAACAATGGAAATCGCTTCGGGACCCCAAAACAGAGTAATAGTCCATGAAACGGGTCAGCATCGACAAAAACCATGAGTGTGGATGACTGACACGTAAGAGCACCTTGGGGGTTCGACAATCATGGAAATTGCTTTGGGACCCCAAAACGGTGAGTAATAGTACATGAAACATGTCAGAATCGACAAAAACCGCGAGTGTTGATGACCGACACGTAAGCGCACCTTGGGGTTCAACAACTATGGAAATCGCTTTGGGACCCCAAAACGGTGAGTAATGGTCCATGAAACGGGTCAGAATTGGCCAATACTGTGAGTGTTGACGATGGACACGTAAACGCACCCTGAGGATCGTCAATCGTGGAAATCGCTTTGGGACCCTAAAACACTGAGTAATAGTGCACGAAATGGACCAGAATCGGCCAAAATTGTGACTGTTGATTACCCAGACGTAAATGCACCCCGGGGTTCATTAGTCGTGGAAATCACTTCGGGACCCGAAAACGGTGAGTAATAGTCCAAGAGACGGACCAGAATTGGCCACAATTGTGTGTGTTGATGACTGACAAGTAAACGCACCCCGGGATTCGACAACAATGGAAATCGCTTCTGGACCCCAAAACTGAGTAATAGTCCATGAAACGGGTCAGCATCGACAAAAACCGCGAGTGCGGATGACTGACACGTAAGCGGACCTTGGGGTTCGACAATCATGGAAATCGGTTTGGGACCCAAAACGGTGAGTAATAGTCCACGAAACATGTCAGAATCGACAAAAACCGTGAGTGTTAATGATCGACACGTAACGCAACCCAGGGTTCGTTAATTGTGGAAATCACCCGGGACCCAAAACAGTGAGTAATATTCCACGAAAAAGGCCAGAATCGGCCAAAACTGCGAGTGTTGATGACCGACACGCAAGCGCACCTTGGGGTTTAACAACTATGAAAATCGCTTCGGGACCCCAAAACGGTGAGTAATAGTCCATGAAACGGGTCAGAATTAGGCAATACTGTGAGTGCCGATGATGGACATGTAAACACACCCCGAGGATTGCCAATCGGGGAAATCGCTTTGGGACCCCAAATGCTGAGTAATAGTGCACGAAATGGACCAGAATCGGCCAAAATTGTGAGTGTTGATTACCGACACGTAAACGCACCCCGGGGTTCGCTAAGCGTGGAAATCACTTCGGGACTCGAAAATGGTGAGTAATAGTCCAACAGACGGACCGGAATTGGCCAAATTTGTGAGTGTTCATGATCAACATGTAAACGCGCCCCGGGGTTCGACAACCATGGAAATCGCTTCGAGACCCCAAAATTGAGTAATAGTCCATGAAACGGGTAAGAATCGAGAAAAACCGTGAGTGTTGATGACCGACACGTAAGCGCACCTTGGGGTTCGACAACCATGGAAATCACTTTGGGACCCCAAAACGGAGAGTAATAGTCCATGAAACGGGCAAGAATCAGCCAAAACTATGAGTGTTGATGACCGACACGTAAACGCACCCCGGGTTTCGTTAGTCATGGAAATCACTTCGGGACCCGAAACGGTGAGTAATAGTCGAGGAAACAGACCAGAATTGGCCAAAATTGTGAGTGATGATGACTGGCAAGTAAACGCACCCCAGGGTTTGACAACAATGGAAATCGCTTCGGGACCCCAAAACAGAGTAATAGTCCATGAAACGGGTCAGCATCGACAAAAACCATGAGTGTGGATGACTGACACGTAAGAGCACCTTGGGGGTTCGACAATCATGGAAATTGCTTTGGGACCCCAAAACGGTGAGTAATAGTACATGAAACATGTCAGAATCGACAAAAACCGCGAGTGTTGATGACCGACACGTAAGCGCACCTTGGGGTTCAACAACTATGGAAATCGCTTTGGGACCCCAAAACGGTGAGTAATGGTCCATGAAACGGGTCAGAATTGGCCAATACTGTGAGTGTTGACGATGGACACGTAAACGCACCCTGAGGATCGTCAATCATGGAAGTCGCTTTGGGACCCTAAAACACTGAGTAATAGTGCACGAAATGGACCAGAATCGGCCAAAATTGCGACTGTTGATTACCCAGACGTAAACGCACCCCGGGGTTCATTAGTCGTGGAAATCACTTCGGGACCCGAAAACGGTGAGTAATAGTCCAAGAGACGGACCAGAATTGGCCACAATTGTGTGTGTTGATGACTGACAAGTAAACGCACCCCGGGGTTCGACAACAATGGAAATCGCTTCTGGACCCCAAAACTGAGTAATAGTCCATGAAACGGGTCAGCATCGACAAAAACCGCGAGTGCGGATGACCGACACGTAAGCGGACCTTGGGGTTCGACAATCATGGAAATCGGTTTGGGACCCCAAAACGGTGAGTAATAGTCCACAAAACATGTCAGAATCGACAAAAACCGTGAGTGTTAATGATCGACACGTAACGCAACCCAGGGTTCGTTAATTGTGGAAATCACCCGGGACCCAAAACAGTGAGTAATATTCCACGAAAAAGGCCAGAATCGGCCAAAACTG
>NW_021301031.1:0-1149 GCF_002162155.2 Triticum dicoccoides
GGCCAGGCCCATGTAATTTCGAAATACATAAGTATAGGCTATTTTTAGAGTCCGTATGTGTGGGGAAACAAGAGATAGGGTTGATTTCGGACCCCTCCACCAAGGGCCATGAAATTCCCCCCTCTTCCTCCATATATACAGCCCTTAGGGCGCCGTTTAGACTTTGGGTTTTGTTTAGATTAAAAGTTCGCCATAGCTGCAACTTCGCGTACTTCGTTTGTGTTCAACGACCAGACAAAGGCGTCACAGAACCCCACCTTGATCAATAAAGCTTTCATCTTATATTCGCAATATCCAGATTGCAATCTTAGTTTCTTGCTTGTTCTTCGTTTGCTCGCAGGAAACAGACCCTCGTGGTCAGGTTGATCGTGCTCCGGCGTGGTCAATAACCTCTCGGAGTTGGTTTAGCGATTGCTAAGGCGCGACGTCCTCGCACGTTCGTAGCCGGATCGTCAAAGTCGACTTCCACCAAAGCGATATCCATCATCTCATCGAAAGACGGGACACCTTTGCCTCTATCAAGTGGTATCAGATTTCCAGGTTGCTCGGTGAGATTTTACAGTTTTTCGTAGTTTAGATCGAGTCTGTTCTTCATACCTATTGTCCATGAAAAACCCAAAAAAAAGGGTTAGTTCATCCCATCCGAACCAATTTGAGCCTTTGCATAATCTTTTCTGTATTTGCTTTGTTGAATTTGCGGTTGCATCGTCGTGTCAAGTTGCTGGTCTTAGCGTCTAGTCTTTTAGAGTTTCGAGTTCTATTCACAGGTTGTCACGTCGCCGCTGCCATATACCACCACCACATATTCACCGCCAATCCGAATCCATATACGCCACCACATATCCGCCGCCATCACGCCCATCCGAGTTCCACCAGATTCATCTCTGCCACCAGTCCGAGTTCCACCAGTTTCATCTCCGCCACCAGTCCTAGTCTGAGTCCAGTAATCGTTGCATTGTTCTCGATTTCCAGATCACGCGATACTCCGAGTCGTGACAGCGGAGGACTCCCCCCAACTTCCGTGCTACCCGCAGTAGAGAAATAGTTCCAAACTCAAAAAAAAAACTAAGTCTGGAAAATTCTGGCTAGGCAGTTTCTAGACCATTTGTAGACTTTTTCGAAAAAAATTTGTTGCGGAGCAAAAAAAAA
>NW_021301032.1:0-911 GCF_002162155.2 Triticum dicoccoides
AAATACATAAGTATAGGCTATTTTTAGAGTCCGTATGTGTGGGGAAACAAGAGATAGGGTTGATTTCGGACCCCTCCACCAAGGGCCACGAAATTCCCCCCTCTTCCTCCATATATACAGCCCTTAGGGCATCGTTTAGACTTTGGGTTTTGTTTAGATTAAAAGTTCGCCATAGCTGCAACTTCGCGTACTTCGTTTGTGTTCAACGACCAGACAAAGGCGTCACAGAACCCCACCTTGATCAATAAAGCTTTCATCTTATATTCGCAATATCCAGATTGCAATCTTAGTTTCTTGCTTGTTCTTCGTTTGCTCGCAGGAAACAGACCCTCGTGGTCAGGTTGATCGTGCTCCGGCGTGGTCAATAACCTCTCGGAGTTGGTTTAGCGACTGCTAAGGCGCGACGTCCTCGCACGTTCGTAGTCGGATCGTCAAAGTCGACTTCCACCAAAGCGAGATCCACCATCTCATCGAAAGACGGGACACCTTTGCCTCTATCACTCGGTGAGAATTTTCAGTTTTCCTAGATTAGATTTATTTTCTTACCTATTGTCCAAGAAAAAGTTAGATCTGTTCATCCTTTATCCAAGCCAGTCTGAGCCTTTGCAATTTTCTATTCATTGCTTGCATAGTTGAATTATCGGTTGCATCGTCGTGTCAGTTGCTGGTCTTAGCGTCTAGTTCCTTTAGAGTTTCGAGTTCTGTTCACATTAGTCACGCCGCCGCTGCATCATTATCCCTTCCGCTGTCCACCATCCCATCTATTAATTTCCACCACGTGCTACGCACTGTTCATTGTCATAATCATAGTTGAGGTCATTCACATCTTCGCCTGATCCAATCTGCATCTTATCTAGTTTGTCTTGGAAAGAAAAAAAAGATAGAGAAAAAAAAAGAGAAAAAAGGAAAGA
>NW_021301033.1:0-1002 GCF_002162155.2 Triticum dicoccoides
CCTTCCGGCTGCATCATATACAGTTCTTCCTTAAGATGCCCGTTAAGGAATGCTGTTTTGACGTCCATCTGCCATATCTCATAATCATAGTATGCGGCAATTGCTAACATGATTCGGACGGACTTTAGCTTCGCTACGGGAGAGAATGTCTCGTCGTAGTCAATCCCTTGAACCTGTCGATAACCCTTAGCGACAAGTCGAGCTTTATAGATGGTAACATTACCATCCGCGTCCGTCTTCTTCTTAAAGATCCATTTGTTTTCTATCGCTCGCCGATCATCGGGCAAGTCTGTCAAAGTCCACACTTTGTTTTCATACATGGATTCTATCTCGGATTTCATGGCTTCAAGCCATTTGTTGGATTCCGGGCCCGTCATTGCTTCTTCATAGTTCGAAGGTTCATTGTTGTCTAACAACATGATTTCTAGGACATGGTTGCCGTACCATTCTGGTGCGGAACGTGTCCTTGTGGACCTACGAAGTTCAGCAGTAACTTGATCCGAAGTACTTTGATCATTATCATGGTATTCCTCTTCAGTTGGTGTGGGCATTACAGGAACGGTTTCCTGTGCTGCGTCACTATCCCGCTCAAGAGGTAGTACTTCATCGAGTTCTACTTTCCTCCCACTTATTTCTTTCGAGAGAAACTCTTTTTCCAGAAAGCATCCGTTCTTGGCAACAAAGATCTTGCCTTCGGATCTTAAGTAGAAGGTATACCCTATAGTTTCCTTAGGGTATCCTATGAATACGCATTTTTCCGACTTGGGTTCGAGCTTTTCAGGTTGAAGTTTCTTGACATAAGCTTCGCATCCCCAAACTTTTAGAAACGACAGCTTAGGTTTCTTTCCAAACCATAATTCATACGGTGTCGTCTCAACAGATTTAGACGGTGCCCTATTTAAAGTGAATGTAGCTGTCTCTAGAGCGTATCCCCAAAATGATAGCGGTAAATCGGTAAGAGACATCATAGACCGCACCATATCCAATAGAGTGCGATTACGA
>NW_021301034.1:0-1642 GCF_002162155.2 Triticum dicoccoides
GTCGTCGCCGGCGCCAACTCCGGCCACCCCGACCCCAACGGACTCCACCAAGAGCTGCGGCTTGTCCTCAGCTCCACTCCGGTGGTCTCCGCGACCCATTTGGTGGCCGAAATGGCCAAAACCACTCCCGCCGCCGCGTCGGGCTCGCCG
This sequence comes from Triticum dicoccoides, assembly GCF_002162155.2. Taxonomy (NCBI): domain Eukaryota; kingdom Viridiplantae; phylum Streptophyta; class Magnoliopsida; order Poales; family Poaceae; genus Triticum; species Triticum dicoccoides. The sequence goes on from NW_021301034.1 coordinate 151, forward strand.
GCGGCTAAACGCCGGCGCCGCTGGCATTGACTTTGACCACGGGTGGGCCCTGGTTGACTCCCCTGAGTCAATGACAGGTGGGGCCCAGCCCTGTTAATTAAACAGGTTTAGTTTTAATTAAACTTTAATTAAAATAATCACCCTGACATGCGGGACCCACTGTCAGGTTTGACCCTGACGTGTTCCGTTGACCTGCTGACGCCACACTGACGTCAGGCTGACGCAATAATGATTTTCTGGAATTATTCTAATATAAGAAATTCCAGAATATAATTTAAACTTCAAAAATTCATAACTTTTATTCTGTAACTCCAAATGAGACAAATTATATATGAAAAATGATCAGAAAAATCCAATCTATCCATCTGTACTATTTTCATGCATGACTAAACAAGTTAACTTGATGTTTAATGCAGAACAAGGAAAAGCACTTTAAAAGGCCATGTTTGAGTTTGAAATTTGAATCTTTGATTCAAATTGGTTCAAACCCTTCTGGTTTTAGTTGCATTAGCCCAACACACTCATATTGCCATGCTTCATGCATGCATCATATTGTTGCACATTGTTTGGTGATGGTTGTGTATCGGTGTCCCTTGTGACAGGTTCTGTCTCCGAGGAGTATCGTGATTACCCTAACGAAGAACCGTATCAGTGCATCGAACCATCAGGCAAGCAACCAACCATTTGATCATATCGATACAATCCCATGTTCTCGCTCCTGCTCTCTTTTACTGCATTAAGACAACGCGTTTCAAACTGCTGTGTGTTACGGTAGTTGAACCCATTTCCTCTGCATGACCTGTCATTGCCACAGTAACTAGATGAAACCCACTAGCATGTGTAGGAGTTGATTGAGCCATATGTATGTGTTGTTCCTACCTTGCTATGCTTAGAGTCGTGTCAGGTCTGGTCCATCTGGGTGATGGCTAGAGTGAAATGATTATGTCGGTAATGAGAGTGGTGTGGTGAACACGATTTGGTAAAGGTATCGATGAGAGGCCATGTAGGAGTACATGGTGGGTTGTTTCATTGAAGCCGACCCTAAGCACTGAGATCTGTATGTGTGATTTAAGATACAGCTACTACCATACATTGGGCCCTGAAATATGACCCCGCTCGACTTCTTAATCACCCTAGCTCTCTGTCCAGGAGTTGCAAGTAGTTTCTGGTGTTTGTAGCCTACTGGAGGCCGTGGACAGCGCTGACCGTAGGGGTGGGCTGTGATGCGGTAGGTACGTGGCACGGTGTACCGAATACCCGTTAGGTATCTCGGGAACCCTGTTCACATCGTTCGGGGCCGTATGGGAAACCTCGGCCGGACTCCCTGCGGATGGAACCTGGATAGGCGATAAACCTGGACTAGAGACTTAAGTGTTTAGGTAGGTCGTGGTCTACACCCACGTCGGCTTTCGCTTGAAGTCTGCCGAGCACATGTCGTGTGCAGACGCTAAGTGGTGGAAACATGTATGAAGAAGTACACCCCTGCAGGGTT
>NW_021301035.1:0-980 GCF_002162155.2 Triticum dicoccoides
CCGTGAGATCCGGGCCAGCTGCGCGGCTGTTGGACCGAATCTTATCTTGCTGGCTTGTGCTGATTGTTTCTTCTTGTAGCGACTTAACTCTTACCGGGTCAATGTCTTCAACCGGCTCCTTGAGATGCATCAGTGTCTCAAGGAGGGGCTCGCCATCAAGGCGGAGGAGCTCCGTGTCGCAATAGGTGTTTCTTCTTCACGCTCTTTTTTAGTGGGGGCGCGCTAGCGCACCCACTTGGTGTAGCCCTTGAGATTCGGGCCAACTGCGTGGCAGTTGGGTCGAATCTTAATAAAGTAGTTTGTCACTGAGTTTTTCTTCTGCATCCGAGGTGCTTTCTTGGAGGACCCGGCAGATTCGGGACGGTTTTCGCTATGACCGGCTTGTCACGGACGTCGGCCGGCACGGGGCCGAGGTGGAGGCAGAGAAGCCAGCCGGCTGCGGGAGTAGCCGGCAGGAGACAAGATCCGGCTCGAGGCCGAGGTGGAGCGGCTCCAGGTGGAGGCCACCAAGGTCGTGGAGGCGCAGCAGGCCCTTGCCGAGGCAGACCAGCAGCGCGGCAAGCTAGCCGATGACAAGTGGCAGCTCCAGGCCGAGGTGGAGCGCCTAAAAGCGCTGGTGGCCATGGCGGAGGAGACCCGGATCCGGGAGAGGCCGTGAAGGCGGCTGAGGACAAGGACGCCGAGCTAAAGGTGGCCCTTGCTAAGGTCGCCGACCTGGAGAAAACATTGGAGGAGCGCGACCACACCATCGCCCGGGAGCGGTGCGGTACGTTGCTCGAAGCGCAGCACCTGGAAGAGTCCTTCTCCAGTAAGTGCTTTTCATTGGTTTTGTTGTTGCTGCCGGGTTGGGACTCCGGCCTCTCTTCCTTAGTAGTTTTCTTCTAACTTGCTTTTCTTCTTGACAGGGACCTTCCCGGAGACGCTCCCTCTGGCGGAGGAGGTCGTCCGCTTTCAGCGAGACCCGTAAGGAGTCGTGGGCT
>NW_021301036.1:0-993 GCF_002162155.2 Triticum dicoccoides
CCGTATGTGTGGGGAAACAAGAGATAGGGTTGATTTCGGACCCCTCCACCAAGGGCCACGAAATTCCCCCCCCCCCTCTTCCTCCATATATACAGCCCTTAGGGCATCGTTTAGACTTTGGGTTTTGTTTAGATTAAAAGTTCGCCATAGCTGCAACTTCGCGTACTTCGTTTGTGTTTAACGACCAGACAAAGGCGTCACAGAACCCCACCTTGATCAATAAAGCTTTCATCTTATATTCGCAATATCCAGATTGCAATCTTAGTTTCTTGCTTGTTCTTCGTTTGCTCGCAGGAAACAGACCCTCGTGGTCAGGTTGATCGTGCTCCGGCGTGGTCAATAACCTCTCGGAGTTGGTTTAGCGATTGCTAAGGCGCGACGTCCTCGCACGTTCGGAGTCGGATCGTCAAAGTCGACTTCCACCAAAGCGATATCCATCATCTCATCGAAAGATCGGGACCCTCGCCTCTATCAAATTTAGTTGGCGTGCACGAGCTCTAGTAATTAGTCCAGTATGTATAGCAGCAGGGGCTGTGGGTGTAACAATTGTATTGATGTCCTCATCATCCTCCCCTTCTTGAAATGAAGTCGTCCTCGACGGAAGTTCATCTTCCTCACCCAAATAAAGCTTCAAATCTGCAATGTTAAAAGTGGGACTAACCCCAAAATCTGCAGGCAGCTCAAGTTTATATGCATTATCATTTATTTTCTCTAACACCTTAAAGGGACCATCAGCACGTGGCATTAACTTTGATTTGCGCAAATCAGGAAATCTATCCTTACGCAAATGTAACCAAACAAGATCTCCAGGTGCAAACACAACATGTTTTCTACCCTTATCTCCAGCAAGTTTATATTTAGCATTCATGCGCTCAATGTTTTCCTTAGTTAACTCATGCATTTTTAAAATCAATTCAGCACGTTGTTTAGCATCAAAATTAACCTTCTCCGAAGATGAAAGAGGCAACAAATCAATAGGTGCACGAGGTAGGA
>NW_021301037.1:0-1126 GCF_002162155.2 Triticum dicoccoides
AGTCCGTATGTGTGGGGAAACAAGAGATAGGGTTGATTTCGGACCCCTCCACCAAGGGCCACGAAATTCCCCCCTCTTCCTCCATATATACAGCCCTTAGGGCATCGTTTAGACTTTGGGTTTTGTTTAGATTAAAAGTTCGCCATAGCTGCAACTTCGCGTACTTCGTTTGTGTTCAACGACCAGACAAAGGCGTCACAGAACCCCACCTTGATCAATAAAGCTTTCATCTTATATTCGCAATATCCAGATTGCAATCTTAGTTTCTTGCTTGTTCTTCGTTTGCTCGCAGGAAACAGACCCTCGTGGTCAGGTTGATCGTGCTCCGGCGTGGTCAATAACCTCTCGGAGTTGGTTTAGCGATTGCTAAGGCGCGACGTCCTCGCACGTTCGAAGTCGGATCGTCAAAGTCGACTTCCACCAAAGCGAAATCCACCATCTCATCGAAAGACGGGACACCTTTGCCTCTATCAAGTGGTATCAGATTTCCAGGTTGCTCGGTGAGATTTTACAGTTTTTCGTAGTTTAGATCGAGTCTGTTCTTCATACCTACAGTCCACGAAAAAGCCACAAAAAAAATTAGGGTTAGTTCATCATATCCGAACCAATCTGAGCCTTTGCATAATCTTTTTAGGGTTTTGCTTTGTTGAATTTGCGGTTGCATCGTCGTGTCTAGTTGCTGGTCTTAGAGTCTAGTCTTTTCGAGTTTCGAGTTCTGGTCATAAGTTGTCACGCCGCCGCCGCACCATCATCATCACCCCTGCCATCTACCACCACCGCTTATCCGCCACCGCTTCGAAACCGTATCCATATACCACCACAGCTGTCATATACCACCACCGCTGCCATCTACCACCATATATCCACCACCAATCCGAGTTCTTGTCATATTAGGTTTGTTTTCGAGATCCATCTAGATTCCGATTCGTGTTTCCTTGCCGGAGTCGGGTAGCCACGCTCCGTTTAGGCCCAAAATTTTTCGAAAACGCATTTTTCGAAAAAATTTCTGGCTATCCTATTTTTAGGTGTTTCTGAGTGTTTTGAGACAGGTGCCATTATAGGAAGTTTTTTTTGACCCGTTTCCAGTTTTTGGGTCCGGACAGTCAAAAAAAAAAAAAATTGGTCA
>NW_021301038.1:0-1549 GCF_002162155.2 Triticum dicoccoides
AATTTTTTGTGATGGAGAAGTATCTGAACACTTCCCTCTACGCGGATTGCTCTTCGCACGTCTACGACTGTGGCCGGCGGCCTCCGGGGGCTAGCATACCGTCAAATCTTGCGTAGGCGGCCTCTCACAAATCTGGAAGTGTTCAGGCGGTTGCAAACGCCCAGCATGCGTCTCCGGGGCGTGCCCCCCCCACTCACGGACGCCGCCGCCGCCGGCACCTGGAGGGGGGAAACGGACGCGTCGGGTCTACACGGAGTGGATGTAGCTGTGGGCCTGGCCCGGATGTTGCTTCCCGGTGTCCCTCTGGGCCGACCTAACACAACCAGGTGGAGAGGTCCACTGGTCAAAGCCCGTCCGTGCAAAGTCAAAGGGCTAGATCCCGTGGTCAAACGCTACAGGGTTAGGCGGGACGGGGGCCCTGGGGGGGGGTAGCAATGCCACCGGAGCGTCGTACCGGGCCCTCATACATGCGGGGTGGTGTTGTGGCATGTCCGAAGAGGCGGCACGCGTCTCCGGGTTGTGGCCCCCCTCACGGACGGCAATGAAACGGTAGTAGACGTTCTGCGGGAACGATGCAGCGTGAATATTATTAAATATTTGGAGCGTGATAAAATCATGAGTTTTTTACACAACGTGGGCACATGTGCTATAGGACTGATGGTAATTTTTCATAATGTTTTGTGATGGAGAAGTATCTGAACACTTCCCTCTACGCGGATTGCTCTTCGCACGTCTACGACTGTGGCCGGCGGCCTCCGGGGGCTAGCATACCGTAAAATCTTGTGTAGGTGGCCTCTCACAAATCTGGAAGTGTTGAGGCGGTTGCAAACGCCCAGCACGCGCCTCCGGGGTGTGCCCCCCCCCTCACGGACGCCGCCGCCGCCGACACCTGGAGGGGGGAAACGGACGCGTCGGGTCTACACGGAGTGGATGTAGCTGTGGGTTTGGCCCGGATGTTGCTCCAAAGTGTTCCTCTGGGCCGACCTAACACAACCGGGTGGAGAGGTCCACTGGTCAAAGCCCGTCCGTGCAAAGTCAAAGGGCTAGATCCCGTGGTCAAACGCTACAGGGTTAGGCGGGACGGGGGCCCTGGGGGGGGTAGCAATGCCACCGGAGCGTCGTACCGGGCCCTCATACATGCGGGGTGGTGTTGTGGCATGTCCGAAGAGGCGGCACGCGTCTCCGGGTTGTGGCCCCCCCTCACGGACGGCAATGAAACGGTAGTAGACGTTCTGCGGTAACGATGCAACGTAAATATTATTAAATACTTGGAGCGCTATAAAATCATGAGTTTTTTACACAACGTGGGCACATGTGCTATAAGACTGATGGTAATTTTTCATAATTTTTTGTGATGGAGAAGTATCTGAACACTTCCCTCTACGCGGATTGCTCTTCGCACGTCTAAGACTGTGGCCGGCGGCCTCCGGGGGCTAGCATACCGTCAAATCTTGCGTAGGCGGCCTCTCACAAATCTGGAAGTGTTGAGGCGGTTGCAAACGCCCAGCACGCGTCTCCGGGGTGTGCCCCCCCCCTCACGGACGCCGCC
>NW_021301039.1:0-1741 GCF_002162155.2 Triticum dicoccoides
TGATACATATTATAAGTTTTCAAATAATGTCTTTAAATACATATAATGGCTGCTATTGATATTGCCCATGATATTATGCAGGAGACAGTGCATGGCTGTATGCGGCTCGTGGTCTTGACCTTTCTTCTGGCACTCTGCCTGAGGTAGGCATGGCTATCTTCTCTACAGCTTTCAATTTTGGCAGACATGAATGTTTATGTTTTATAGTTTTCCATCTATTGATGGCAGCAGTAGCAATGTGGATAAGTAAAATATTGTGGGTTTTCCAGTATGGGTAGGTTTTATGTTCTTATCTTTTATTACGAGAGACTCATTCTTACCTCTAGAAATAGTATTGAGATGCTAACTGGAAGTGCTTTTGAGCATTATTTAACAACAATTCTGCATTCTTTATTTACCAATTACTGTGTTTATACAGAATTTGTGCACCGGAGGCGTTGTAACTTCATATATTATTGAGCAAGTTCCCAAAGAACAATCACCAGACACTTTATGTCAAGGGTCTTTTAAGTTTCAACATGATAATGGTGGAACTGATTCTATTAGGTGCTCATTCAAATTTGCGAAGTCTGTAATTCACGCAATGGAATTATACTCTGCAGCAATTCGTGTCTCAAGTCCAGGTCTTGGAAAGATATATTTCACTACATATTGTGTTCCTTTGGCTTGCTATATCGTGGTGTATGAACCGTTGTTACATTATGATGATCTTCATCATAACAAAAAAGCAGAAGATTCAATCTGTAATTCCAATAAAATTATAAAAAAGAGGTGGCTAGCTAACATAAGGTGAGAATTCATAATTGGTTTGTCATTTAAGCATGAACTATTTAAATAAACCAGAAACAATGTGTGCAGGAATATTTATGAGGGCCTCGATTTACTTCACTCATTGCGTATAAGTCATCCTTTTGACAAATAAGGTGTTTAGTTACATGTGGTGCAAGACAGAGGACGGATCTATTGGATCTGTAAAGTTAATAGGTGCAAATGGAAGCATGCAAACAATGACCAAACACAATAATACAGTGAGTAGAGAGCGAGATGAACGTGCGGGTGTTTTACATTTCCTTGAGAAACTTCGTATTGCGGAGTGCCCTGATTATCCGTCATTCAGATGGCTTGTTGAAAACAGGTATGAAACCTTCTACAGTTGTACACTAGTTGCATTTAAGCTTGATGCACAGTACTTTAAGATTATTATGAAAGAAGGAAAGCGGCAGTTAGAAATTATTTGGTCCATGAAGTTATTGCAGTAAGCGCCTACAATTTATGTAGACCAAATTTGGAATACATGTTCTGTGCATCTTCAGCGATGAAGAATAAAGCATGCTATCTAGTATCACAATGTCTAGTTTCGACCAAGGTGAAATAGTGGTGTATGTTATGTAATGCCTTAGTTAAGTATCTCTCACAAATAGATTCCATGACTTCAGTATAGTTGTACTTAAATTGCATTTAATTTTGTTATTTTGTCCCATCTTCAATGAACAGTGTTTCTGCTAAAGCGATTCTGGGGCATCCACTGCTTACTAAATCAGACGAGGCCATAGTTGATGTATATTACTGGTTACACGAGTCCGTGTTAAGCCTAGATGGAAATCAACGCAGTATGTTGCAGAATGATCTGAATGCCAAATTCCCTACTTTAGCAAATACTTGGAGAAACACAGTGAAGTCAAGTACTGCTTTTGTGGGAGTGAAAGTTGCTAAGTACTATGATGATCTCTTGGATCTACTG
>NW_021301040.1:0-709 GCF_002162155.2 Triticum dicoccoides
ATAGCCTAGTACAAATAATTTTACACTAGAGTTGAACTAGCTCTAGTTCAAATAATTTGACACTAGAGTTTAACTAGCTCTATAAGCTCGTTCAAATAATTTTACACTAGAGTTGAACTAGCTCTATAGCCTAGTACAAATAATTTCACACTAGAGTTGCACTAGCACTATAAGCTAGTTTAAATAATTTTACACTAGAGTTGAACTAGCTCTATAAGCAAGTTGAAATAATTTTACACTAGAGTTGCACTAGCTCTATAGCCTAGTACAAATAATTTTACACTAGAGTTGAACTAGCTCTATAAGCTAGTTTAAATAATTTTACACTAGAGTTGAACTAGCTCTATAGCCTAGTACAAATAATTTTACACTACAATTGAACTAGCTCTATAAGCTAGTTGAAATTATTTTACACTAGAGTTGAGCTAGCTCTATAAGCTAGTTAAAATAATTTTACAATAGAGTTGACCTAGCTCTATAGCCTAATACAAATGATTTTACAATAGAGTTGAACTAGTTCTATAACCTATTACAAATGATTTTACACTAGAGTTGAACTAGCTCTATAAGCTAGTTAAAATAATTTTGAACTAGAGTTGAACTAGCAATATAGCCTACTACAAATAATTTTACACTAGAGTTGAACTAGTACTGTAAGCTAGTTCAAATAATTTTACACTAGAGTTGAACTAGCTCTATAGCCTAGTAC
>NW_021301041.1:0-1305 GCF_002162155.2 Triticum dicoccoides
TGATATGGCCAAGAAGAATGTGATGAATGATATGTGATGTATGAGATTGATCATGTTCTTGTAATAGGATTCACGACTTGCATGTCGATGAGTATGACAACCGGCAGGAGCCATAGGAGTTGTCTTTATTTATTGTATGACCTGCGTGTCATTGAAGAACGCCATGTAAACTACTTTACTTTATTGCTAAACGCGTTAGTCATAGAAGTAGAAGTAGTCGTTGGCGTGACAACTTCATGAAGACACGATGATGGAGATCATGATGATGGAGATCATGGTGTCGTGCCGGTGACGATGATGATCATGGAGCCCCGAAGATGAAGATCAAAAGGAGCAAAATGATATTGGCCATATCATGTCACTATTTGATTGCATGTGATGTTTATCATGTTTATGCATCTTGTTTGCTTAGGACGACGGTAGTAAATAAGATGATCCCTTACAAAATTTCAAGAAGTGTTCTCCCCTAAATGTGCACCGTTGCTACAGTTCGTCGCTTCTAAGCACCACGTGATGATCGGGTGTGATGGATTCTTACGTTCACATACAACGGGTGTAAGACAGTTTTACACAGCGAAAACACTTAGGGTTAACTTGACGAGCCTAGCATGTGCAGACATGGCCTCGGACACGGAGACCGAAAGGTCGAGCATGAGTCGTATGGTAGATACGATCAACATGAAGATGTTCACCGATGATGACTAGTCCGTCTCACGTGATGATCGGACACGGCCTAGTTGACTCGGATCATGTGATCACTTAGATGACCAGAGGGATGTCTATCTAAGTGGGAGTTCATAAGATGAACTTAATTATCCTGAACATAGTCAAAAGACCTTTTGCAAATTATGTCGTAAGGTCGCGCTTTAGTTCCACTGTTTAGATATGTTCCTAGAGAAAATATAGTTGAAAGTTGATAGTAGCGATTATGCGATCAGTAGAAAGCTTATGTCCTTAATGCACCGCTCAGTGTGCTGAACCCCAACGTCGTTTGTCGATGTTGCGAACATCGGACATACACATTTTGATAACTACGTGATAGTTCAATTAAATGGTTTAAGTAGAGGCACCAAAGACATTTTCGAAACGTCGCGGAACATATGAGATGTTTCGAGGGCTGAAATTGGGATTTCAGGCTCGTGCCCACGTCAAGAGGTATAAGACCTCCGACGATTTTCTTAGCCTGCAAACTAAGGGAGAAAAGCTCAATCGTTGAGCTTGTGCTCAGATTGTCTGAGCACAACAATCACTTGAATCGAGTGGGAGTTGATCCTCCAGATGAGATAGTGATGTTTCCCCAAAGTC
>NW_021301042.1:0-1394 GCF_002162155.2 Triticum dicoccoides
GCTTGCCACTGGCTCGCATCCTTAGGGTGACTCAGCATCTTGTCTTTTTTATCTATCTCCGGATTATTTGCGTCATCTTCTCGCTTCTTCTCCTCCCTATCCGCGTGCCAACGCTGGAGCTTTGCTACCTTAGGGTCCGCGAAATACCGCTGCAGACGAGGAGTGATCGGAAAGTACCACACCACTTTTCGAGGAGCTTTCTTCCTCTTCTTGTATCGAGTGACACCGCACACCGGACATATGGTAGACTCCGCGTGCTCGTCCCGATAAATGATGCAATTGTTCATGCACACATGGTATTTCACGTGCGGTAAATCCAGAGGACACACGATTTTCTTCGCCTCCTCCAAACTGGTCGGGCACTTGTTCCCCTTGGGAAGACGTTCGTGCCAGAATGACATGTTCTCGTCGAAGCATGCATCGGTCATTTTGTGTTTTACCTTCATCTCCAGAGCCATGAGCGTTACTTTCAGGCGGGTATCCTCGGGCCTGCATCCTTCATACAATTGAGTAACCGTGTCTAACTCAAGTTGATCCATCTTGGCTTTCTCTCGGGCGGCAGCTCTTGCGTTATCCATCTGCTTGAGAAGCAGCTCTTGAATATGAGGGTCCTGCACCCAGCCCATCGATGGTCCAGCTTCGTCTACTCCGCCGGCATCATCATCATGTCCTGCATCTTCTTCTACATGATGACTGTGTATAGCATCACTGTCGTGATCATCTCCTGGGGATTCTTCGTCTTCTCGCCCGCCCGAGCCGCGGTGGTTGTCTTGCTGCCCTTCCTCATTTCTTGCCCAGCCCCCATGGACGACTTCGTAGTCATCTTCATCACCTTGCCACCGATAGCCATCCATGAAACCACGCAAGAGCAGGTGGTCCCGCACTTGCCCAGAATCCGGGTCCGCAATAAGGCTATTCAGCTTGCATCTTCGACACGGACATCTTATCTCCGTCTCGTTCTTTTGAAGCATCTCGGCCTTCGCGGACCTCAAAAACCTATTCACGATGCCTTCGGTCATCGTGCGGACCATGGTCGCCTGCGGGGTAGAGCAAAACGATATTTTAGAACCAAGAAAAAATTTGGCATGACTTTCCCTAAAAATAGGACCAAAAAGAATGCTTAATGCCAAAATTCTCGCCGTAACGGAAATGAATCAACATTCCGGGAAAATATTGGCAACTATCGCATTTCAAATACCGGTACACCTCCAAACACAAACACATATGCAAAACCACAAACATATGCAACACCACGAACATACATAGATCTAGCTAGGCCATAAAAAGTGCATGTGCACATTGTTGTAGGGAGAACAACATAAATATAGCTTCCGCCCTTACTTACCTAGCAAAACAAGGTAACTTAACCACTTAATTTGAATGAATTTATGGTG
>NW_021301043.1:0-1338 GCF_002162155.2 Triticum dicoccoides
GGTCACCGACGTGTGGGCCCGTCCCCTGCTAACTTTGGGTTAATTTAATAACTATTTTAGTTAAGCCACTGACTCACTGACATGCGGGCCCCGCCCGGCTAACTAAGTTAGTTAGGGTTAATTTTAATTAGGTTAGTTAGTCCAGACACTGACACGCAGGGCCCACAGGTCAGTTTGACCTGGACGGCGCCCGTTGACCTGCTGACGTCACTATGAGGTCATGCTGACGCAATAATTCCTTTCTGGAATTTAAATAAATCTTAAATGATTTAATAATTTCAGAAAATGCCCTAAACTTCAATAAATCATAGAAAATTAACCGTAACTCCAAATTAAATAAATTATATATGAAAAATTATCAGAAAAATTCAAGGAATCCATCTGCATCATTTTCATGCATGTTTGAACAATGTTTGTCCTCTGTTTTGGACAAAACAAATAAATGGCATTTGAATAATCACATATGGAGTTTGAATTTGAATCTTATATTCAAACCAACCCCCATTTAACTTGTTGCTAGATGCATTAGCCCAAAACACATTCATTTTGCCATGTCATAGCATGCATCATTTTGTGCATTGCATTGATTGTGTTCTTCTTTGTTGCCGGTATCTGTTCCCTCCCGGTAGACGATGTTCCGACGTTGTGATCGTTGACACTGATGAAGACTCAATGTTATCTTCAGAAGTGCCAGGCAAGCAAAACCCCCTTGTTCATTCCGATACAATCCTACTCTCTCGCTCCTGCTCTCTTTTACTGCATTAGGACAACAATGATTCAACTGTTACTTGCTGCGGTAGCTGAACCCCTTTATCCTTTGCATGACCTGTCATTGCCACAGTAAATAGATGAAACCCACTAGCATGAGTAGGAGTTGTTTGAGCCATGTTGTGCCTACTCATTCATGTTTGTTTGTCATGCCTGCTACTGCTTAGAGTTGAGTCGGGTCTGATTCATCGTGGATGAATCAGAGGTGTGTGAACATGTCTTACTGTGTGTGAGCTAAGTGTGTGAACACGATTTGGTAAAGGTAGCGGTGAGAGGCCATGTAGGAGTACATGGTGGGTTGTCTCATTGCAGCCGTCCTCAGGAACTGAGTTCTGTGTTTGTGATCCATGATTCAGCTACTACCACGCATTGGGCCCGAAACCAATGGACCCTCTCGGCTTCTTGATCACCCTTGTCCTCTGTCCAGGAGTTGCAAGTAGTTTCTGGTGTTTGTAGTATGCTGGAGGCCGTGGGCAGCGCTGACCGTAGGGGTGGGCTGTGATGCGGTAGGCACGTGGCACGGTGTACCGGGCGCCCGTTTGGTGTCTCGGGAACCCTGTTCACATCGTT
>NW_021301044.1:0-2781 GCF_002162155.2 Triticum dicoccoides
TGTTTTAGTCATCTTGCCCATGAGGCACGGTTCGCAAGTACCAAGTGATTCATAATCAAGTGGTTCCAAAAGTCCATCAGTATGGAGTTTCTTCATGCGTTTTACACCGATATGACCTAAACGGCAGTGCCACAAATAAGTTGCACTATCATTATCAACTCTGCATCTTTTGGCTTCAACATTATGAATGTGTGTATCACTACTATTGAGATTCATCAAAAATAGACCACTCTTCAAGGGTGCATGACCATAAAAGATATTACTCATATAAATAGAACAACCATTATTCTCTGATTTAAATGAATATCCGTCTCGCATCAAACAAGATCCAGATATAATGTTCATGCTCAACGCTGGCACCAAATAACAATTATTTAGGTCTAATACTAATCCCGATGGTAGATGTAGAGGTAGCGTGCCGACCGCGATCACATCGAATTTGGAACCATTTCCCACGCGCATCGTCACCTCGTCCTTCACGAGTGTTCGCTTAATCCGTAGTCCCTGTTTCGAGTTGCAAATATTAGCAACAGAACCAGTATCAAATACCTAGGTGCTACTGCGAGCTCTAGTAAGGTACACATCAATAACATGTATATCACATATACCTTTGTTCACCTTGCCATCCTTCTTATCCGCCAAATACTTCGGGCAGTTCCGCTTCCAGTGACCAGTCTGCTTGTAGTAGAAGCACTCAGTTTCAGGCTTAGGTCCAGATTTGGGTTTCTTTTCTTGAGCAGCAACTTGCTTGCTGTTCTTTTTGAAGTTCCCCTTCTTCTTCCCTTTGCCCTTTTTCTTGAAACCAGTGGTCTTATTGACCATCAACACTTGATGCTCCTTTTTAATTTCTACCTCCGCAGCTTTTAGCATTGCGAAGATCTCGGGAATAGTCTTATTCATCCCTTGCATATTATAGTTCATCACGAAGCTCTTGTAGCTAGGTGGCAGTGATTGGAGAATTCTGTCAATGACGCAATCATCTGGAAGATTAACTCCCAATTGAATCAAGTGATTATTATACCCAGACATTTTGAGTATATGCTCACTGAAAGAACTGTTCTCCTCCATCTTGCAGCTATAGAACTTATTGGAGACTTCATATCTCTCAATCCGGGCATTTGCTTGAAATATTAATTTCAACTCCTGGAACATCTCATATGCTCCATGACGTTCAAAACGTCGTTGAAGTCCTGATTCTAAGCCGTAAAGCATGGCACACTGAACTATCGAGTAGTCATCAGCTTTGCTCCGCCAGACGTTCATAACATCTGGTGTTGCTCCAGCAGCAGGCCTGGCACCCAGCGGTGCTTCCAGGACATAGTTCTTCTGTGCAGCAATGAGGATAATCCTCAAGTTACGGACCCAGTCCGTGTAATTGCTACCATCATCTTTCAACTTTGCTTTCTCAAGGAACGCATTAAAATTCAACGGAACAACAACACGGGCCATCTATCTACAATCAAACGTAAACAAGCAAGATACTATCAGGTACTAAGTTCATGATAAATTTAAGTTCAATTAATCATATTACTTAAGAACTCCCACTTAGAAAGACATCCCTCTAATCTTCTAAGTGATTACGTGATCCAAATCAACTAAACCATAACCGATCATCACGTGAAATGGTGTAGTTTTCAATGGTGAACATTGCTATGTTGATCATATCTACTATATGATTCACGCTCGACCTTCCGGTCTTAGTGTTCCGAGGCCATATCTGCATATGCTAGGCTCGTCAAGCTTAACCTGAGTATTCTGCGTGTGCAAAACTGGCTTGCACCCGTTGTAGATGGACGTAGAGCTTATCACACCCGATCATCACGTGGTGTCTGGGCACGACGAACTTTGGCAACGGTGCATACTCAGGAAGAACACTTTTATCTTGAAATTTAGTGAGAGATCATCTTATAATGCTACCGTCAATCAAAGCAAGGTAAGATGCATAAAAGATAAACATCACATGCAATATGATATGGCCATCATCTTCTTGTACTTGTGATCTCCATCTCCGCAGTACCGTCATGATCACCATCATCACCGGCGCGACACCTTGATCACCATCGTAGCATCATTGTCGTCTCGCCAATCTTATGTTTCCACGACTATGGCTACCGCTTAGTGATAAAGTAAAGCATTACAGTGTAGTTGCATTGCATACAATAAAGCGATAACCATATGGCTCCTGCCAGTTGCCGATAACTCGGTTACAAAACATGATCATCTCATAAAATAAAATTTAGTATCATGTCTTGACCATATCACATCACAACATGCCCTGCAAAAACAAGTTAGACGTCCTCTACTTTGTTGTTGCAAGTTTTATGTGGCTGCTACGGGCTTAAGCAAGAACCAATCTTACCTACGCATCAAAACCACAACGATAGTTTGTCAAGTTGGTGCTGTTTTAACCTTCGCAAGGACCGGGCGTAGCCACACTCGGTTCAACTAAAGTTGGAGAAACTGACATCCGCTAGCCACCTTTGTGCAAAGCACGTCGGGAGAACCGGTCTCGCGTAAGCGTACGCGTAATGTCGGTCCGGGCCGCTTCGTCCAACAATACCGCCGAACCAAAGTATGACATGCTGGTAAGCAGTATGACTTATACCGCCCACAACTCACTTGTGTTCTACTCATGCATATAATATCAACACATAAAACCTAGGCTCTGATACCACTGTTGGGGAACGTAGTAATTTCAAAATTTTCCTACGCACACGCAAGATCATGGTGATGCATAGCAACGAGGGGTGAGTGTGATCTACGTACCCTTGTAGACTGACA
>NW_021301045.1:0-2495 GCF_002162155.2 Triticum dicoccoides
GAAACACTATATGCTGAAAAAAAGCAATGCTGACTCAGTGTGTATGTCATAGTGGGCTCCATCCAGCATTGAACACTTCTTGTAAAGAAACAATGTACCCAGTAGTACTAGAACAATGTACCCATCCCAATAATAAGTCGGTGAGAGCAAAGGAAGTGACGTGATAAGTGGACATTTGTGACATGCTTTACGGCTCGTTAGTTACAAATATTCACCTCAAAGTCTCCCATCGCATCTTCATCTAGTATTTATTTTCTCTGCATTTTAAGGAGACAATTTTATAAACTTCAGATTTTTTATCCTTTCTTGGCTTTGTTGTCTTTTTTTTGTCTTTTTAGGTGTGTTGCAGTTACCATGGACAACAAATCAAGCCCAAAAAATGTAGATAAAATTCACAAATATTATTGTGTTCTGACAATGACCAAATGTTTCAAAATTTATTCGTGAGATTTAATAAATGGTCTTATAGTGTGAAACCAATGTTTGCAAGACGAATGAAAAATGTTGATCACATTTAATAAATGTGTGTGAAATTAATAAAATGTTCAAATGTTTCAATAAAATATTTGAGACGTTTGTAAAAAAATTTAGACAATGTTAAAAATGTGCAAATAATTTAGAAAAAGCAGATATGGTCCAATCGAAGGATATCATACCTGGATGAGGTCCAAGAGGGCGGTATATATGGTTGACCTTGACCAATTATGCGTCCCAGTTCTTGAGGTCCTTAGCTAGGGTGGCCGGAGCCGTGGTGTCCGATGCAGCGCCTTTGAGGGCTCGATTGATGGCATCGGCTGGCTTGGCTAGTACGTGTTTGTTGCAGTAATTGTTGACCTTGGACAGGATCTTGGAGTTGACGTTGGGTATTGCGATGCCTTTGTCGGCGCAGTCGTCCTCAATCATGTGCTGGATGGTTTGTGACTCCGTGGCGACAGCCTCCTCCACGTACTTCCGCGTGATAATCTTCTTATCCCCTGCGTCTGGGGTCGCTATCACTGTTGGATTTGGGATGGGGGTGGGGGCGAGACGGATTGGGGATCGGGGAAACCATAGAAACGCGGGAGCGACGGAAGATAGGATAAGATGGGAGATTTGGTTGTGGTGGGGTGGGTTGCGCTGGCCTCTGGAGGGCATTTATTTATTGTGGCAGGGCAACACCTGGATGGATAGCTATCTATCGTACATCACAAAGAAACGAAGCCAAGTACTACCGAACCAAGTCGAATAGAATTTGAACATAATTTGTTTGGTGAGATCTGCGAGAGTAGGGTTCAGGGCACACATTCGACAGTTTCATATTTATGAAGCTCACGCAGGGCTAGCGGTGGCAGTTTTACAAAAAGACTCCTGCAACTCTACTCTTTGCTTGAGGACAAAACCCCTTTGTATCTACCGCGCAACCAGATCCCTCTCGAACCTACTCTATCCACTGTGGGTCCTGATATGGTGTGGTGGGCACCGCACCAGCATCTGCCCAACGCCACACATGCCTCCTCTCTGTTGTAGCACCTCAACACCAAAACGGCCCCCTTCTTCGGCCCATCTGCTCTATGTCGTTCCCCTCTCTTCGTACGGTGTCATTCGCAAGAACGTCATTAACATTGTATTTCCTCAAGGCATCGCCAGCGTCCTCCGATGTTGAAGCCGCCCCATCATCATCACCACCTCCCCTTCCTCCTCCTCGACAGTGGTGGCTGTTAGGGCAAACATTAGGAGGGTGTGGAAGAGGAAACGTGGTGGCGGCGGAAAATAGGACAGATGGATGCTTTGGTTGTTGCTGGGTGGGTTGTGCTTCTCGGGTCCGCGTTCGGATATTGAATGGGGGTTGGGACAATGCGTGGAAGGATAGAATGTCATACCTGATAAGGAAGCAAAGAGAAATAATTACCAACCCAAGGATGGACCATATCAATGGATTAACAGTTGATAAAAGTTAAATCATGGGAGGTCGGTTAATTTTTGGTTTCCTAATGTGGCTTTTGCTTGAGTACTAAATGTTGTCATATACACTGAAATTTAAGTTTCTATAAACGAGAAGATTGTATTTGTGATAACAAGTGCTAATTGTAGATAGCGTAGACAAATTAACTATATGATTCAGACATAAAATGCAAAGGTAGTTTGTATCATTACGGGAAACAACTAATTTGTCGTCAGGGGACGTCTTTGACGTCCTTTTTTGTCGGGCATACTGCAAAGAAAGTATTTGCCATCATAAGCACATGGCAATGAGAACCTGATGGCATAACAGACTTTGCCGTCTGGAAAAAAATACAGGCAAAAAAGACCGCATTTTGTCGTCTGTCGTCTGTGCTTTGTTTGGCAGACCGCAAAAATGCGCTCTGTCATGTTTGTGCCAAAAAACAAAGACGGTAAAGAAGAATGACAACGTGCGCGGATCGATGACATGGATACATGACTTGGCAGGACCTGATCCACACATCCCGCACAACGGCAAAACCCAATGTTCCCCGATGCACCCCACGCCCCCACCA
>NW_021301046.1:0-5760 GCF_002162155.2 Triticum dicoccoides
TGTTTTAGTCATCTTGCCCATGAGGCACGGTTCGCAAGTACCAAGTGATTCATAATCAAGTGGTTCCAAAAGTCCATCAGTATGGAGTTTCTTCATGCGTTTTACACCGATATGACCTAAACGGCAGTGCCACAAATAAGTTGCACTATCATTATCAACTCTGCATCTTTTGGCTTCAACATTATGAATGTGTGTATCACTACTATTGAGATTCATCAAAAATAGACCACTCTTCAAGGGTGCATGACCATAAAAGATATTACTCATATAAATAGAACAACCATTATTCTCTGATTTAAATGAATATCCGTCTCGCATCAAACAAGATCCAGATATAATGTTCATGCTCAACGCTGGCACCAAATAACAATTATTTAGGTCTAATACTAATCCCGATGGTAGATGTAGAGGTAGCGTGCCGACCGCGATCACATCGAATTTGGAACCATTTCCCACGCGCATCGTCACCTCGTCCTTCACGAGTGTTCGCTTAATCCGTAGTCCCTGTTTCGAGTTGCAAATATTAGCAACAGAACCAGTATCAAATACCTAGGTGCTACTGCGAGCTCTAGTAAGGTACACATCAATAACATGTATATCACATATACCTTTGTTCACCTTGCCATCCTTCTTATCCGCCAAATACTTCGGGCAGTTCCGCTTCCAGTGACCAGTCTGCTTGTAGTAGAAGCACTCAGTTTCAGGCTTAGGTCCAGATTTGGGTTTCTTTTCTTGAGCAGCAACTTGCTTGCTGTTCTTTTTGAAGTTCCCCTTCTTCTTCCCTTTGCCCTTTTTCTTGAAACCAGTGGTCTTATTGACCATCAACACTTGATGCTCCTTTTTAATTTCTACCTCCGCAGCTTTTAGCATTGCGAAGATCTCGGGAATAGTCTTATTCATCCCTTGCATATTATAGTTCATCACGAAGCTCTTGTAGCTAGGTGGCAGTGATTGGAGAATTCTGTCAATGACGCAATCATCTGGAAGATTAACTCCCAATTGAATCAAGTGATTATTATACCCAGACATTTTGAGTATATGCTCACTGAAAGAACTGTTCTCCTCCATCTTGCAGCTATAGAACTTATTGGAGACTTCATATCTCTCAATCCGGGCATTTGCTTGAAATATTAATTTCAACTCCTGGAACATCTCATATGCTCCATGACGTTCAAAACGTCGTTGAAGTCCTGATTCTAAGCCGTAAAGCATGGCACACTGAACTATCGAGTAGTCATCAGCTTTGCTCCGCCAGACGTTCATAACATCTGGTGTTGCTCCAGCAGCAGGCCTGGCACCCAGCGGTGCTTCCAGGACGTAGTTCTTCTGTGCAGCAATGAGGATAATCCTCAAGTTACGGACCCAGTCCGTGTAATTGCTACCATCATCTTTCAACTTTGCTTTCTCAAGGAACGCATTAAAATTCAACGGAACAACAACACGGGCCATCTATCTACAATCAAACGTAAACAAGCAAGATACTATCAGGTACTAAGTTCATGATAAATTTAAGTTCAATTAATCATATTACTTAAGAACTCCCACTTAGAAAGACATCCCTCTAATCTTCTAAGTGATTACATGATCCAAATCAACTAAACCATAACCGATCATCACGTGAAATGGTGTAGTTTTCAATGGTGAACATTGCTATGTTGATCATATCTACTATATGATTCACGCTCGACCTTTCGGTCTTAGTGTTCCGAGGCCATATCTGCATATGCTAGGCTCGTCAAGCTTAACCTGAGTATTCTGCGTGTGCAAAACTGGCTTGCACCCGTTGTAGATGGACGTAGAGCTTATCACACCCGATCATCACGTGGTGTCTGGGCACGACGAACTTTGGCAACGGTGCATACTCAGGAAGAACACTTTTATCTTGAAATTTAGTGAGAGATCATCTTATAATGCTACCGTCAATCAAAGCAAGGTAAGATGCATAAAAGATAAACATCACATGCAATATGATATGGCCATCATCTTCTTGTACTTGTGATCTCCATCTCCGCAGTACCGTCATGATCACCATCATCACCGGCGCGACACCTTGATCACCATCGTAGCATCATTGTCGTCTCGCCAATCTTATGTTTCCACGACTATGGCTACCGCTTAGTGATAAAGTAAAGCATTACAGTGTAGTTGCATTGCATACAATAAAGCGATAACCATATGGCTCCTGCCAGTTGCCGATAACTCGGTTACAAAACATGATCATCTCATAAAATAAAATTTAGTATCATGTCTTGACCATATCACATCACAACATGCCCTGCAAAAACAAGTTAGACGTCCTCTACTTTGTTGTTGCAAGTTTTATGTGGCTGCTACGGGCTTAAGCAAGAACCAATCTTACCTACGCATCAAAACCACAACGATAGTTTGTCAAGTTGGTGCTGTTTTAACCTTCGCAAGGACCGGGCGTAGCCACACTCGGTTCAACTAAAGTTGGAGAAACTGACATCCGCTAGCCACCTTTGTGCAAAGCACGTCGGGAGAACCGGTCTCGCGTAAGCGTACGCGTAATGTCGGTCCGGGCCGCTTCGTCCAACAATACCGCCGAACCAAAGTATGACATGCTGGTAAGCAGTATGACTTATACCGCCCACAACTCACTTGTGTTCTACTCATGCATATAATATCAACACATAAAACCTAGGCTCTGATACCACTGTTGGGGAACGTAGTAATTTCAAAATTTTCCTACGCACACGCAAGATCATGGTGATGCATAGCAACGAGGGGTGAGTGTGATCTACGTACCCTTGTAGACTGACAACGGAAGCGTTATATCAACGCGGTTGATGTAGTCGTACGTCTTCACGATCCGACCGATCCAAGCACCGAAACTATGGCACCTCCGAGTTTCAGCACACGTTCAGCTCGATGACGATCCCCGGACGCCGATCCAGCAAAGTGTCGGGGAAGAGTTCCGTCAGCATGACGGCGTGGTGACGATCTTGATGTTCAACTGCCGCAGGGCTTCGCCTAAGCACCACTACAATATTATCGAGGATTATGGTGGAAGGGGGCACCGCACACGGCTAAGAAAACAATCACGTGGATCAACTTGTGTCTCTATGGGTGCCCTCTGCCTCCGTATATAAAGGAGCCAAGGGGGGGTGCGGCCGGCCCTAGTAGGAGGCGCGCAGGAGGAGTCCTACTCCTACCGGGAGTAGGACTCCCCTCCCTTTCCTTGTCCAAGTAGGAGAGGGGGAAGGAAGTGTTGACACGGAATTTCACCAAAGTAAAGTATGGTGCAATAGCTATTATAAAAATATAAATTAATCCGAGTGGCAAAAATGATGAATCACCCAATGGGAAGAGCAAATGACTTTGTTTAACTTTGACCGCTTACTAGAAAATAGCAGGCACGGAAATAAAGGAATGAGCCAAATATCAATATATAATTGTTGAGCACTTACATTGGCTTAGAATATGAAAATATCGGGTATTCACAAAGTTGGTAAAATGAATAAAATCTCCATAAAAGGTTTTATTCTCGATGAAATAATAACCATGAGACGCAAGATTATAGACGGCGCTAATATCTTCACATATTAGACCGTGTGAAATGTCAACATAAAATCATCACGGGCGACGCTTATTTCCCAAATATTAAACCATGCAATATACATGGGCATTATTTCATCGCCGCTAATAAAATATCACGGCGACATAGGAAAAGAGACGCACGTCATTCCTAATGAAATATGGGTATGAGGGATATAACGCCACATAAAAAATACATTTTCCATGTATTTATATACGGCATGTCACACTAAGAAAATAATCCTCAATGTCACATTAATAGTTGATTAAGCCTAGCCCATTAAAATATGCTGGATGACGCCAAGGCCCATAGATTAATTAGTAAATGAAGGGGTTTAGCCCACATGAGCTAACCACGTACGTAACTTGCCAGCCAAACCACATAGTTGGAGAAATTAGTGATTAAACAAATAAACAAAGAAGGAGGTAGCCCCACGCTCACACGATCTCACCCACGAACTAGAGAATGTGGGCGCGTCCCTCCGTTGATTTCCTCTGTTGCTCCCTCCTATAAATACCTCCAAAGGGCCTGCTCTTGGCGCTCTCTTTTCCCTGATCGCTCCGCTGCGCTGCCGCACACTGCTGCTCTTTTTTCCTGATCGCTCCGCTGCGCTGCCGCACACTGCTGCTCTGTTTTTCCCCGGCCGGCCGCTGCTGCTCTGCTGCTACTTTCCCTGCTCATATTCTTGATCTCTGGCCTCACACTGCTGCTGCTGCTGCAAGGCCGTCGTCCGGTCAAAAGCCTGAGAAAGGTAGACAAGGTGGGCATCATGATTCTCCTCTAATCTTCTTGCTCCTCCCTATATCTCTCATCATGTTCATCTTTCTCCTTGGTTGATCATTGTGATACAAACCAAGGAGCATGCCCATGTGTCCTCATCTTGACATCTTGCCTTGGCTGATCATCGCGATACGAGCCAAAGTGCAATTATGTTCGGGAAAGGAAAATTTGTCCTTGGTTGATCATCGCGATACGAACCAAGGAACATATCTCACGTATTTTCATCTCGACATTTTTTCCTTGCCTGATCATCATGATACAAGCCAAAGTGCGAATATGTTTAGGAGAGGAAAATTTGCCCTTGGTTGGTCATTGTGACACAAGCCAAGGAGTATTCTCCATATATCTTCACCTTGATATTTTGCCTTGGCTGATCATCGTGATACAAGCCAAAGAGCACTTATATTTAAGAGAAGAAAATTTGTCCTTGGGTTGATCATTGTGATACAAACCAAGGAGCATTCTCCATATAGCCCCATCTTGACATTTCCCCTTGGTTGATCATCATGATACAGGCCAAAGTGCGAATATGTTTAACAACAACAAAAATACTCGTTGGCGGATCATTGTGATACAAATCAAGGAGAATACACCATATAATTTCTTCTTGTAATTTTTTTGCCTTGGTTGATCATCGTGATACAAGCCAAAGTGCGATTATGTCAAAGAGGATAAATTTCACTCCTTGGTCGATCATGGCGAACCAAAACTAAGGAGGATATATTTTCCCTTCCATCATAGATGAGAGTGACGCAAAGGTAAAGCTTGGGGAAAAACAAATATGAAACATACCCAAACCCTAGATGATCATCTACATAAAATCATAAAATAAATATGTGCCTACAAAATGCACTCTTCATTTGTTTGAGTTGCACAAAATAAGACAATGTAAATTGTGCATGTACCTCTATACCTAGTGCATAAAAATGTATAAATCGGGTGCTTGCTAAATTATATTTGAGGCCTCTTGTTGGTTACACTGCGGACATACATGCTATGCCACGTCAGTAGTAATACAAATAGGAAGGTACAAATGGCATATACATCTGTCATATAGATGATGAAATGAGCATACTCTAATGCATATAGAATATGCTAAGTGAAATCTAACGGGTAAACATGAGGTAATAAAAGTGTTAGTTGTCTCATTTTGCACTAAAATATAGCATGCCCATAAAAAGAAATGAATGCGTGTAGGTTAAGTTAAAAGTATAATCCTACATATCTAAAATATGAAATCTAGAGCGTACAGACTCTATGCAACACGTATATACTGCCCACTGATGGTTAGAGTATATACATGTAACCCATAAAAAAAATAAAGGATATTGCATCTAGCTCGCTTTAGTAGATGCTATCATCAAACATATCAAATCAAACAAGATAACATATTGGATGGTTCTGATATTGGAACCCCCCTTTTT
>NW_021301047.1:0-1039 GCF_002162155.2 Triticum dicoccoides
ATAGTAGACAACGTTCTATTGACTACTTCAGTTTGTCCATCAGTTTGGGGGTGACAAGTAGTACTAAAAAGCAGTTTAGTCCCCAACTTAGCCCATAAACATCTCCAAAAGTGGCTAAGAAATTTAGTATCACGATCTGAAACAATAGTATTTGGCACACCATGCAAGCGAATAATTTCACGAAAGAACAAATCAGCAACATTAACAGCATCATCGCTTTTATGACATGGTATAAAGTGTGCCATTTTCGAGAATCTATCCACGACAACAAATATGCTATCCCTCCCCTTCTTTGTTCGAGGTAAACCTAAAACAAAGTCCATAGATATATCCTCCCAAGGAACACTAGGTACATGCAAAGGCATATATAAACCATGAGGATTGAGTCGTGACTTAGCTTTTTGACATGTATTGCAGCGAGCAATAAAACGCTCAACATCCCGTCTCATCTTTGGCCAAAAGAAATGTGTAGCAAGTACGTCCTCCGTCTTCTTCACGCCAAAGTGTCCCATTAATCCTCCTCCATGTGCCTCCTGCAACAACAAAAGACGAACGGAGCTAGCTGGAATGCATAGCTTGTTAGCACGAAAAACAAATCCATCGTTAACAACAAACTTGTTCCACATTCTTCCTTCTTTACAATTCTGCATTACATCTTTAAAATCAGCATCATGCACATATTGATCTTTGATGGTCTCCAAACCAAATATTTTGAAGTCAAGTTGTGAAAGCATAGTATAGCGACGAGACAATGCATCAGCAATAACATTTTCTTTTCCCTTCTTGTGTTTAATGACATAAGGGAAAGTCTCAATGAATTCAACCCATTTAGCATGTCTACGATTCAGTTTAGCTTGACTTTTAATATGTTTCAAAGATTCATGATCAGAATGTATAACAAATTCTTTGGGCCATAAATAATGTTGCCATGTTTCTAAAGTCCGAACAAGAGCATATAATTCTTTATCATAAGTAGAATAATTCAGACTAGGCCCACTCAATTTTTCAGAAAAGTATGCAACAGGTTTGCCATCTTGTA
>NW_021301048.1:0-1096 GCF_002162155.2 Triticum dicoccoides
GAAAGAGGGGATGCCTTCCCAGGGCATCCCCAAGCTTAGGCTTTTATCTATCCTTGAATATCTTGGGGTGCCATGGGCATCCCCAAGCTTAGGCTTTTATCTATCCTTGAATATCTTGGGGTGCCATGGGCATCCCCAAGATTAGGCTCTTGCCGCTCCTTATTCCATAGTCCATCAAAGCTTTACCCAAAACTTGAAAACTTCACAACACAAAACTCAACAGGAAATCTTATAAGCTCCGTTAGTGAAAGAAAACAAAAACCACCACATAAGATACTGTAATGAACTCATTCTTTATTTATTTTGGTGTTAAACCTACTGTATTCCAACTTCTCTATGGTTTATAAACTATTTTACTAGCCATAGATGCATCAAAATAAGCAAACAACACACGAAAAACAGAATCTGTCAAAAACAGAACAGTCTGTAGCAATCTGTAACTAACGCAAACTTGTGGAACTCTAAAATCCTACCAAAATAGGAAGTCCTGGAAAATTTGTCTATTGATCAGCAGCAACAAGAATCAATGCAAAAGCATGTTTCTGTGATTTAACAAAACTAAATTCATGCGTGCAAAGTTTCTGTTTTTCAGCAGAATCAAATCAACTATCATCATAGGTTATCCTATAGGTTCTACTTGGCACAAACACTAATTAAAACATAAAAACACATCTAAACAGAAGGTAGATGCAAAATTTATTACTAAACAGGAACAAAAACAAAAAACACAAATAAAATTGGGTTGCCTCCCAACTAGCGCTATCGTTTAACGCCCCTAGCTAGGCATAAAAGCGAAGATAGATCTAAGTAGTGCCATCTTTGGCACTAAATTCATAAGTAGCTCGCATGATAGATTCATAAGGTAATTTGACTTTCTTTCTTGGAAAGTGCTCCATGCCTTTATTTAATGGAAATTGGAATCTAATATTCCCTTCCTTCATATCAATAATCGCACCAATCGTTCTAAGGAAAGGTCTACCAAAAATAATAGGGCAAGAAAGATTGCAATCTATATCAAGAATGATAAAATCTATGGGCACCAAATTTCTATTTGCAACAATGAGAACATCATTTATCCTTCCCATTGGCTTTTTAA
>NW_021301049.1:0-2092 GCF_002162155.2 Triticum dicoccoides
GTATGTACTATGGTCCATGTAGTATGTACTATGTAGGCTTTTTAATGCAAAACAGAGATTTAATTGAGGATTTTAGTGTTTTTGCAAGTCCATATTGTGATATTGATCTATTTCTTTGTGATATTGGTAATTAGTTAGAACTTTCACATGTCATATTGCTTATCAAAAAAAAAATTGGGGCGGACCACCCTGGTGTCAAATGCTAGCTCCGCCACTGGTCTCATTGCACAATTATATTAAGTTATCCATGATCCATCTCCTGTTTCGTTTGCTGTCCTATAGACCAGGATCATTGCAATACGTTTTAATTGTTGATTTGTCTTTGCACTAAGAATCTCTGTACCGTTCATCACTCTTCACTAGTGCGATAAATATGGTATTTGCTGTTAGACAGGATTAGTTATCCCCCTCTTATTCTGGCATTCTGCAGTTCAGTCCACATATGAACGCGGCCGGAAGCAGAACTAGCCCCCTTAATACAAAAGCAGGCTTACGGTCCAATCCGGCGCGCGCCACTCAGTCGCTGATGTCACGAAGGCTTCGGCTGATACCATGACGTCGAGTGCCCATAACTGTCCCCATGTAGATGGTTAGTGCGTATAGGCCAGTAGCCAGACTCAGATCAAATACCAAGATCTTGTTAAGCACGTTAAGTATCCGCGAATGCCGACCAGGGCCAGGCCCACCTCTCTCCTAGGTGGTCTCAACCGGCCCTGTCGCTCCGCCTCAAAGTAACAGTCGGGGGCCATCGGGAACTCAGGCCCATCACTACCTGGATGGAGCCACCTGCCCTTCATCCCCATCTCCGAACATTATCATAAGTAATGTAACAGTATAAGTATATATCATATGCCCGTGATCACCTTCCGAAATGATCACAGCCCAGTAGTATAGCATGGCAGACGGACAAGAGTGTAGGTTCACTGATGGAACACTAGCATCCTATACTAAGCATTTAGGATTGCAGATAAAGGTAACAACAGTAGTAGCAAGGACAGGCCATGCATCAGGATAGGATAACGAAAAGCAGTAACATGCTACACTACTCTAATGCAAGCAGTAGAGAGAAGAATAGGCGATATCTGGTGATCAAAGGGGGGGCTTGCCTGGTTGTTCTGGCAAGAAGAAGGGTCGTCAACACCGTAGTCGAACTGGGGGTCGCCGGTAGTCTCGGGGTCTACCGGAAAGAAGTAACGGAGGGGGAACACAATAAATAACAGAGCAATCAAAGCATTACAAAGCGTAACATGGCAATATGTGGTGCTAGGTGTGCCCTAACGCGGCAGTAGGTGGTACCGGCGAAAGGGGGAAAACATCCGAGAAAATATCTCCGGTGTTTCGCGTTTTCGGGCAAAGGGGCCGGAGGGGGAAAGTTGCAAGTTTGATATGTTAGGAGTGTGTGGCGGACGAACGGGCCGCATATCCGGGTTCGTCTCGTCGTTCTGAGCAACTTTCATGTACAAAGTTTTTCCATTCGAGCTACGGTTTATTTTATATTAATTTTAAAAGATTTAGATTAATTTTAGCATTTATTTAATTAACTTAATACAACATTATCCAAACAGTGCATGCTGACGTCAGCATGACGTCAGCAGTCAACAGAGGTGTTGACTGGGTCGCTGACGTGTGGGTCCCACTGGTCATTGACAGACTAACTAACTTCAGATTAACTACATTAATTAGTTAATTAGATTAACTAACAGAGGTTAATTAGGTTAATTATTTGTCCTAATTAGTTATTTAATTAATTAATTTATTATTATTATTATTATTTTAAATTCTTTTTTATATCCTTTTTTTAATGTTCCAGGGCGGTGGGGCCCGTGTGTAAGTGGCCCAGGGGGGTTTTGCGAGCGCTGGGCGAAACAGGCAGCGGGCGCCTGGGCGTGGCCGAACCCAACAGAGCGCTGCGGGGCACCGGGGGCCACGGCGCTGTCCATGCGGCCACCGCGGCGAGAGGCGGCGTAGGGACGCGGGGCGGCGGTGGTCGGCGGGCAGCTGCATCGGGGTGAAGCGGCAGGATGGAGCCGACGGTGAGAGGGGGCCAGCAGCGGGCGCGTCCGAACGAGGTGGGGCGCGGGCGCGGGCGCAG
>NW_021301050.1:0-738 GCF_002162155.2 Triticum dicoccoides
AAATGGTTTAAAATGATTTAAATAGAAAAGAAAGAAAATACAAATGGGGAAAACAAAAAACAAAAAAAGAAAGAGAAAGCCCCCCCTTCCTGGGCCGTGGCCCAACTGGGCCAACCCACCTAGCCCATTCGGCCACACCCACCGGCCCAACCCCTCCCCTCAATAACCCCACCAGGGGGGAAACCCTAACCCAATCCCCGCACCCACTTACCCCCCTCCTCTCTCTCGATCTGGATTGGGATCCAGAGGAGACCAAAGCCGCCCGGTGCGCTCCCGCCACACGCCGGCGCCCGGAGCTCGACGACCCCGCCGCCAGGAGACCTCCCCACCGGCCTGCTTCCTCCTCTCCACCGGCGTGCCTCCTCCTCATCGACGCCGTCCCCGTCCCCCTCCACCACGGTCCTCCCCGACCTCCATCGAGCACGCTGCCCGTTCCCTACGCACCCCGGTGAGGACCCCGGTCCTCCTGCTCCCCGTCCCCTCTTGCCGGTGCTTGCCTCGCTCCGGTGCCGCGCTCGTCGCGCCCCGGCCCGTGCTCACCGTGGCCTCGCCCCGCCCGGCGTGCCCCTGTTCGCCACCCCGTACGCGCTCGCCTCGTGGCCGCGCTTCCCGACGGGCCTTGGCCTCGCCTTCCCCCTCGATGGCGCTGCTCGTCGGCGGCCCTCCCGGGCGAACCGCACCGTGCCGGGCCGCGCCCCCCTGTGCCTTGCCTCTTCCCTATATTGTCGTCGGCGCCGT
>NW_021301051.1:0-16145 GCF_002162155.2 Triticum dicoccoides
ATTACCAGGGAGAGTCAAACACACGACGTAGATGTATGTGGAGCTGGGAAGGCTTATAGTATCGTAGCAAAAAGGGTCAGCAATAATCAATTCAGAGATGCAAAGTTGAATAAACGCTCAACGACGTACTGTGCTGGTCCTAGGCTAGACTGTGCTAGAGACGCGAGCCTAGAACAGCAACAAAATCACGGCGCGGCACGTAAACAAGGGAAAAGCACACTCTGAATTTTTTTTTCGCTCTTTTTTTTTGCGTTCTTTTTTTTTGCGCTGCTTTTTTTTCCCGAAACCTACTCCGGCAAGGAAACACGAATCGGAATCTAGATGGATCTCGAAAACAAACCTAATATGCAAGGAACTCGGATTGGTGGTGGATATATGGTGGTGGTATATGGCAGCGGTGGTGGTAGCGGTGGTAGTATATGGATATGGATCGGTGGTGGTATATGGATATGGATTGGGAGCGGTGGCGGATAAGCGGTGGCGGTAGATGGCAGGGGCGATGATGATGGTGCGGCGGCGGCGTGACAACTTATGACCAGAACTCGAAACTCTAAAAGACTAGACTCTAAGACCAGCAACTAGACAAGACGATGCAACCGCAAATTCAACAAAGCAAAACCCTAAAAAGATTATGCAAAGGCTCAGATTGGTTCGGATATGATGAACTAACCCTAATTTTTTTTTGTGGCTTTTTCGTGGACTGTAGGTATGAAGAACAGACTCGATCTAAACTACGAATAACTGTAAAATCTCACCGAGCAACCTGGAAATCTGATACCACTTGATAGAGGCGGAGGTGTCCCGTCTTTCGATGAGATGATGGATTTCGCTTTGGTGGAAGTCGACTTCGACGATCCGACTACGAACGTGCGAAGACGTCGCGCCTTAGCAATCGCTAAACCAACTCCGAGAGGTTATTGACCACGCCGGAGCACAATCAACCTGACCACGAGGGTCTGTTTCCTGCGAGCAAATGAAGAACAAGCAAGAAACTGAGATTGCAATCTGGATATTGCGAATATAAGATGAAAGCTTTATTGATCAAGGTGGGGTTCTGTGACGCCTTTGTCTGGTCGTTGAACACAAACGAGGTACACGAAGTTGCAGCTATGGCGAACTTTTAATCTAAACAAAACCCAAAGTCTAAACGATGCCCTAAGGGCTGTATATATGGAGGAAGAGGGGGGAATTTCGTGGCCCTTGGTGGAGGGGTCCGAAATCAACCCTATCTCTTGTTTCCCCACACATACGGACTCTAAAAATAGCCTATACTTATGTATTTCGAAATTACATGGGCCTGGCCCAATAATAAGGTGACGCAGCACCTAAAATAGCCTCGGGACGAAATTTATGAAGTGGCATCTTGTATATTTCGTCCAAGGCTTCATGCACCCATTATGGTGGCTTCAAAGTCCTGAAATCATCACTTGTAACTCCGTTCTTGTTCCCCTTGCGCATGCCATCATCTCCATGCTTGTTCTTGCTCCAATGTTCATCCTTCTCCAAGCTAGGCCCTTCATTTGTAAGCAAAACAAATATATCCAATTTAGGCAGCATCATATTCTCATGAACATTAGAATCATTACCAAGAAACGAAAGTACCTGGTCATTTAGTTGGCGTGCACGAGCTCTAGTAATTGGTCCAGTATGTATAGCAGCAGGGGCTGTGGGTGTAACAATTGTATTGATGTCCTCATCAGAAGAGGCAACAAATCAATAGGTGCACGAGGTAGGAAACCATACACAACTTCAAAAGGGCACATCTTAGTAGTAGAATGCAATGAACGATTATAAGCAAATTCAATATGAGGCAAGCATTCCTCCCACATTTTCTTATTATTCTTCAAAACAGCCCTAAGCATAGTAGACAACGTTCTATTGACTACTTCAGTTTGTCCATCAGTTTGGGGGTGACAAGTAGTACTAAAAAGCAGTTTAGTCCCCAACTTAGCCCATAAACATCTCCAAAAGTGGCTAAGAAATTTAGTATCATGATCTGAAACAATAGTATTTGGCACACCATGCAAGCGAATAATTTCACGAAAGAACAAATCAGCAACATTAACAGCATCATCGCTTTTATGACATGGTATAAAGTGTGCCATTTTCGAGAATCTATCCACGACAACAAATATGCTATCCCTCCCCTTCTTTGTTCAAGGTAAACCTAAAACAAAGTCCATAGATATATCCTCCCAAGGAACACTAGGTACAGGCAAAGGCATATATAAACCATGAGGATTGAGTCGTGACTTAGCTTTTTGACATGTAGTGCATCGAGCAATAAAACGCTCAACATCCCGTCTCATCTTTGGCCAAAAGAAATGTGTAGCAAGTACGTCCTCCGTCTTCTTCACGCCAAAGTGTCCCATTAATCCTCCTCCATGTGCTTCCTGCAACAACAAAAGACGAACGGAGCTAGCTGGAATGCATAGCTTGTTAGCACGAAACACAAATCCATCGTTAACGACAAACTTGTTCCACATTCTTCCTTCTTTACAATTCGGCATTACATCTTTAAAATCAGCATCATGCACATATTGATCTTTGATGGTCTCCAAACCAAATATTTTGAAGTCAAGTTGTGAAAGCATAGTATAGCGACGAGACAATGCATCAGCAATAACATTTTCTTTTCCCTTCTTGTGTTTAATGACATAAGGGAAAGTCTCAATGAATTCAACCCATTTAGCATGTCTACGATTCAGTTTAGCTTGACTTTTAATATGTTTCAAAGATTCATGATCAGAATGTATAACAAATTCTTTGGGCCATAAATAATGTTGCCATGTTTCTAAAGTCCGAACAAGAGCATATAATTCTTTATCATAAGTAGAATAATTCAGACTAGGCCCACTCAATTTTTCAGAAAAGTATGCAACAGGTTTGCCATCTTGTAATAACACACCTCCTAATCCAATTCCACTAGCATCACATTCAAGCTCAAAAGTCTTATTAAAATCAGGAATTTGGAGTAAAGGAGCATGTGTCAACTTATCTTTCAATACCGTGAAGGCTTCTTCCTGTGCGGTACCCCAAACAAAAGGCACATCCTTCTTTGTAAGCTCGTTGAGAGGTGCAGCAATGGTGCTGAAATCTCTCACAAAACGCCTATAGAATCCAGCGAGGCCAAGAAAACTCCTCACTTGTGTGACCGTTTTGGGCTGCGGCCAACTCTCAATAGCTTCAATCTTGGCTTTGTCAACTTCAATTCCCTGTGGAGTAACAACATAGCCAAGAAAAGATACTCGGTCGGTGCAAAAGGTGCACTTCCCAAGGTTACCAAACAAACGTGCATCACGTAGAGCAATAAAAACAGCACGTAAATGTTTCAAATGTTCCTCCAAAGATCTGCTATAAATCAATATGTCATCGAAGTAAACTACCACAAATCGTCCAATGAAAGCACGTAAAACTTCGTTCATTAATCTCATGAAAGGACTAGGTGCATTAGTTAACCCAAAAGGCATGACTAACCACTCATATAATCCAAACTTAGTTTTAAATGCTGTTTTCCATTCATCTCCCAATTTCATACGAATTTGATGGTAGCCACTACGCAAATCAACTTTGGAGAATATTGTAGAGCCACTCAATTCATCAAGCATATCATCTAGCCTAGGAATAGGATGACGATAACGAATAGTAATATTATTAATGCCTCTACAATCAACACACATACGTGATGTACCATCCTTTTTCGGCACTAGAATAATAGGAACAGCACAAGGACTAAGGGATTCGCGTATATAACCTTTGTCGAGAAGCTCTTGTACTTGAAGCATAATCTCCTTCGTCTCCTCTGGATTGGTACGGTATGGTGCACGGTTTGCCAGTGAAGCACTGGGAATTAAGTCAATCTGATGCTCAATCCCTCGAATAGGCGGTAATCCCGGTGGCACGTCTTGTGGAAAAACATCAGCGAACTCCTGCAAAATGTTAGTGACAGCAGGAGGCAAAGAGGAAGGCACGTCCTCGAATGAAAATAATGCCTCTTTGCACACAAAAGCATAGCAAACAGATTTGCTGAAATCTAGCTCATCAATATCAGATTTGGTGGCAAATAAACATGCACTTTTCAATTTAATTTCAGAAGCAACACTAGATGGTTTATTATTAGGCTTCATTTGTTGCTCAAATTCTTTTGCCACAATCTGATTTTCACTCTTATTCTTCTCCTGTTGTGCTTTATTAGCTCTATTAATATCATCTTTCAAAATGGAATCAGGAGTCATAGGAAGCAAAGTAATATTTTTATCCTTATGAACAAGAGTATAGTGATTGTTTCTACCATGGTGTACAGAATTTTTATCAAATTGCCATGGTCTACCAAGTAATAAGGAACATGCTTGCATAGGTACCACATCCCAATCAACATAATCAGCATATGTAGAGATACTAAAATGCGCACGAACAGTACGTGTTACCTTAACCTTGCCGCTGTTGTTGAACCATTGGATGTAGTAAGGATGTGGATGTGGTCTTGTGGTGAGAGAAAGCTTCTCCACCATCTCCATGCTAGCCAAGTTGTTGCAGCTCCCTCCGTCTATTATGACGCGCACAGAACGTTCCTTCACAACTCCCTTGGTATGGAACAAATTGTGCCTCTGATTTTGCTCAGCTTGTGTGACCTGCACACTCAAAACACGTTGAGCAACTAAACATTCATACCTGTCAGCGTCTTCAGGAGCCATGTATTGCGTCTCATGATCAGAATCATCTCCACCATGTTCTTCACGTGTAATAAGAGCCAATGTCTCCTCATCATAGTCACTAGCGGACTCATATCCACCATCCGCGGTAGCAATCATCACACGCGGAGATTTGCATTCCCTCGCATAATGACCTCCTCCCTTACAACGACGACAAATAATATCACTTGTGTGCCCTGTTGATGCCATGGAAGAAGAAGAACGCTGTGCTGGCCCCGCAGGTGCGCTCTTGGCAGATAATGGTGGTTGTGCCTGTTTTCTTGTATCACGGCTGGAGGTGGCACCGGATGGAGGTGCTGGTGCAGTTGAAGTAGAAGATGCACGTGGTGTCCATGATGAAGATCGGCCTGCAGAAAAGTTAGTTCGCCCCAATGCTTGTCGATCCTGCACTTCACGTTCAGCTTTACAAGCAAGATGGAATAAACGAGTGATATTAGTATACTCCTTATAGTCTAGAATGGTCTGAATCTCTCTATTTAATCCACCCAGAAAACGTGCAAGCATAGCTTCATTCTCCTCAACAATACCACATCTAATCATGCCAGTTTGTAATTCCTGATAATATTCTTCTACAGAATTTTTTCCTTGTCTTAAACACTGCAATTTTTGAAGCAATTCACGTTGATAATATGGTGGAACCCAACGCGTACGCATAGCAGTTTTCAAAGCAGCCCAAGTAGTTGGAATAGGATATAATCTACAATGTTCAGACCACCATACACATGCAAAACTAGTGAAAGCACAAACAGCAGCAGCAACTCGTCTCTCCTCAGGATATTGTAAACATGTAAATCGTTATTCAGTTTCTAACTCCCAAGTAAGATATATATCAGGAACATATCTACCCTCAAATGGTGGAATATTCAATTTCAGTTTAGGAATATGGACATCATCTCGTACCTGAGGTGGTGGTGCAGGCCTACCATTACGAATATATACCTGAGGTCGACCTGCTGGTGGTGGTGCTGGTGGCTGTTCGTAGATCTGATTTTGATCAACCTCATCCTCATAATCGCCCGCATACTCATCATCCTCCTGGGTACCAGCAGCAACAGTAGCAGGAGCCAAAGAAGCACCAACAGCAGTAGCAGCGGCACCAGAATTTTGTCCTGGCTCAATAGGAACACGCTGTGCTCATCCATACTGATTCGGAAGGGGGCGTAGTTGTTGTTGTTGCAGAGGTGCGACAGGTGCAGCCGGTGGTGGAAGACGCGCAAGCAGTTCATTAAATCTGTTATCGAGCTTTGTTTCGAACGTCTTCTCAAGGCCAGTGATCTTCTCCATGGCCTCCTCAAAATTGTTCAGCACATCTTGTACCTGTTCAGTCATCATTTGCTGAAACTTATCATGAAGCTCCTTGTTCGATAAGTTCTCCCAGTCAATCTCGTCGGCTTGTGATCCTGGCATGGTTAGCAGCAATAGAAACACACAAGAATATGATCCTACAGACTACTAAGAAGTGGTGGTGATGAGGACATGACTACCTTGGATATGACCAAAAATATTGCATATATGCATATTTGTCAGGTGATTTCTAGTGCAAACTATTCAATAATCTATTTATGTTTTCCAGAACAAAAATACTTCACACACTTTTGTGTTTTGTCTAATTGCAGGTGTATGGGACATTTGTACAATCCACATATGAAGATAAGGAAGAAAGAGATGTTTATTTGCTGTCCAAAAAGTTCTCTCACGTCACTTTTGGCCCAAGAGAAGATAGAGTCCAAGTCTCTCACGTTCTGGATTCAGATTCGGACTGCACAGACATACCTGACTCAAAACGCACACAAGTTTTTCATACGGACTCCGAATTGGGTGATTTTTTTTGTTGGAAACTAGATTTCGTGCACTTTCCAACCCAATTGGAATCACCTTCAAATTCGTCCGGAGCGTTGAGTTGTGGACGAAACAATCTGATGCTGCAGCAGAATCCGAGTCAAACTACAAGTCCAAAGGTGTTACATCACCTCCACTTGGGCCCATTGGCCTTGTACGACCTAGATTTAGTTTTAGGCTGCCTTGGGACATCCTCCCACCTCCTTGGCCGCCACCCCTTGCTCCTATATAAGTAGATCCATCTAGTAGCTTTTCCTGGGGATTTGTTTAGTTAAAAGTTAGCCATTGCAACTTCGTGTACTTCGTTTGTGTCCAACGACCAGACCAAGACCGCTTACGGATCCCCACCTTTATCAATACTTCATATATACTCGCAATATTCAGATTGCTTTTATCATATTCTTGCTCGTTCTTCGATTGCTTGCAGGAATAGACCTTCGTGGTCAGGTTGATTGTGCTCCAGCATGGTCAATAACCTCTCGGAGTTGGTTTAGCGATTGCTAAGGCGCAACGTCGTGCACGTTTGTAGTCGGATCATCAAAGTCATCTCCACCAAATCGATAGTTATCATCTCATCGAAAGATCGGGACACCCCGCCTATACCAATGTTTAATCATTTTGATATGACCTCTAATCTTGGTGATGATTCTGTGTTGAATGACTTATTGCATGTTTGCTTATTTAAGCATGTTGTAGCATGTAAATTTGATGCAAGTAAGGTTTATTCACCAATGTTGGGATGGTTTAATGATGAACATTGTCAATCTTTTGAAATGAATAAGAGCTTCACTTATATGTGCAAACTGAGTTGCAATATTTTCATGCCTTTTACTTCTTGTGCTAATTTTTTGGCTTTAGATTTTATGAACTATGCAAGTTACTCATCTATTCATGTGTCTTATATGCAAAAATCAAGGGAAGTAAAAATGGATGACATATACATATACAACATGTACACCTTGTCTCTTTTGTTAGCCACATTTCAGATTAAGCAACGCCGAGGACGGCTTTA
Organism: Triticum dicoccoides; assembly: GCF_002162155.2. Taxonomy (NCBI): domain Eukaryota; kingdom Viridiplantae; phylum Streptophyta; class Magnoliopsida; order Poales; family Poaceae; genus Triticum; species Triticum dicoccoides. Next base: position 7,564 of record NW_021301051.1, read on the forward strand.
TTTTCAAGAAGGGGAGGATGATGAGGACATGACTACCTTGGATATGACCAAAAATATTGCATATATGCATATTTGTCAGGTGATTTCTAGTGCAAACTATTCAATAATCTATTTATGTTATCCAGAACAAAAATACTTCACACACTTTTGTGTTTTGTCTAATTGCAGGTGTATGGGACATTTGTACAATCCACATATGAAGATAAGGAAGAAAGAGATGTTTATTTGCTGTCCAAAAAGTTCTCTCACGTCACTTTTGGCCCAAGAGAAGATAGAGTCCAACTCTCTCACGTTCTGGATTCAGATTCGGACTGCACAGACATACCTGACTCAAAACGCACACAAGTTTTTCATACGGACTCCGAATTGGGTGATTCTTTTTTTGTTGGAAACTAGATTTCGTGCACTTTCCAACCCAATTGGAATCACCTTCAAATTCGTCCGGAGCGTTGAGTTGTGGACGAAACAATCTGATGCTGCAGCAGAATCCGTGTCAAACTACAAGTCCAAAGGTGTTACATCACCTCCACTTGGGCCCATTGGCCTTGTACGACCTAGATTTAGTTTTAGGCTGCCTTGGGACGTCCTCCCACCTCCTTGGCCGCCACCCCTTGCTCCTATATAAGTAGATCCATCTAGTAGCTTTTCCTTGGGATTTGTTTAGTTAAAAGTTAGCCATTGCAACTTCGTGTGCTTCGTTTGTGTCCAACGACCAGACCAAGACCACTTTTCGGATCCCCACCATTATCAATACTTCATACATATTCGCGATATTCAGATTGCTTTTATCATATTCTTGCTTGTTCTTCGATTGCTTGCAGGAATAGACCTTCGTGGTCAGGTTGATCGTGCTCCGGCGTGGTCAATAACCTCTCGGAGTTGGTTTAGCGATTGCTAAGGCACAACATCGTTGCACGTTTGCAGTCGGATCGTCAAAGTCGTCTCCACCAAATCGATAGTTATCATCTCATCGAAAGATCGGGACACCCCGCCTCTATCAAGTGGTATCAATTTTCAGGTTGCTCGGTGAGAATTTCCAGTTTTCCTAGATTAGATTTATTTTCTTACCTATTGTCCAAGAAAAAGCCACAAAAAAGAGTTAGATCTATTCATCACTTGATCTATTAATTTCCACCACGTGCTACCCACCATTCATTGTCATAATAATAGTTGAGATCGTTCACATCTTCACTTGATCCAATCTGCATCTTATCTTGTTTGTTTTGGAAAGAGGGAGAAAAAAAAGAGAGAAAAAACGAGAGAAAAAAAAGAGAAAAAAAAGTCAGAGAAAAAAAAGGAGAGAAAGAAAAAAAAGTGCGAGAAAAAAAAGAGAAAAAAAAACAAAATTCGGATCTTTTTAGACTCAATCTCGTAGTTGAATTCAGATTGGAATCTGTTTTGTGCACTGTTCAGTAAAACAGCTTGGCTGTTGTTTCACATCATTATCTTTACTGCCGTTGTGATCTTCACTTATATCTTGCTGTCCAGAGCTACTTAGTATCCTTCATTGATGCTGGTTGTGCTACGACGTGACCTCATTAGTGTTCTAGGCTCGCGTCTCTAGTTCGGTCTAGCCTAGGACCAGCACAGTACCGTCGTTGAGCGTTTATTCAACATTGCATCTTTGAATTGATTATTGCTAATCTTTTGCTACCATATATAGCCAACCCAGCTCCACATATTTCTACACCGTGTATACGTACGCTCCCCTGGCAATCGCTTTACTCAATATTCGGAGTTACTTGACACCGCTGGTTGCCGATCACCGCCTGCTGCATGGTAAGAACTTGTAAGACATTGATATTTGCTTTACTGTGAGCGTTTTACCACCACATCCTAGTAGTTATAGGCACATTATTTTTGGGTTTTGTTTCTTGTTCTACTAATCATGACAGGATCCAGAGTCAATTCATGGGCTTTGTCGATCGCGGGAGACGTGCCACCACCTTTGCAAATACCACAACCGTCACGAGAGGTGCACAAACATCCAAATGCACATGATCAGGTTAATGTATCTATACCACCATTTAATGGCCGTTTTAAACCTGCTTTATATATTGAATGGGAGTTCGACATAAAAAATATATTTGATTCCCATAATTTCGATGAACATAAAAAGGTTAAGGTTGCGGTTGGTTCTTTCACTGGTTATGCTTTGGTTTGGTGGAGTGAATATTGTCGGTTACACCCTGATTATATACCTACTACTTGGGATGATTTGAAACTTGCCATGCGACATACTTTCGTCCCTGCTTATTATACTCGTGACATGATTAAGAAGTTGCAACACTTAAAACAAGGTAGTGAAACTGATGAGGACATCAATACAATTGTTACACCCACAGCCCCTGCTGCTATACATACTGGACCAATTACTAGAGCTCGTGCACGCCAACTAAATTACCAGGTACTTTCGTTTCTTGGTAATGATTCTAATGTTCATGAGAATATGATGCTGCCTAAATTGGATACATTTGTTTTGCTTACAAATGAAGGGCCTAGCTTGGAGAAGGATGAACATTGGAGCAAGAACAAGCATGGAGATGATGGCATGCGCAAGGGGAACAAGAACGGAGTTACAAGTGATGATTTCAGGACTTTGAAGCCACCATAATGGGTGCATGAAGCCTTGGACGAAATATACAAGATGCCACTTCATAAATTTCGTCCCGAGGCTATTTTAGGTGCTGCGTCACCTTATTATTGGGCCAGGCCCATGTAATTTCGAAATATATAAGTATAGGCTATTTTTAGAGTCCGTATGTGTGGGAAAACAAGAGATAGGGTTGATTTCGGACTCCTCCACCAAGGGCCACGAAATTCCCCCCTCTTCCTCCATATATACAGCCCTTAGGGCATCGTTTAGACTTTGGGTTTTGTTTAGATTAAAAGTTCGCCATAGCTGCAACTTCGCGTACTTCGTTTGTGTTCAACGACCAGACAAAGGCGTCACAGAACCCCACCTTGATCAATAAAGCTTTCATCTTATATTCGCAATATCCAGATTGCAATCTTAGTTTCTTGCTTGTTCTTCGTTTGCTCGCAGGAAACAGACCCTCGTGGTCAGGTTGATCGTGCTCCGGCGTGGTCAATAACCTCTCGGAGTTGGTTTAGCGATTGCTAAGGCGCGACGTCCTCGCACGTTCGTAGTCGTATCGTCAAAGTCGACTTCCACCAAAGCGAAATCCACCATCTCATCGAAAGACGGGACACCTTTGCCTCTATCACATACGAAGTCAGTTTTGGCTCCGTGAGTACTCAAATTAAAGATAGCGACGAGCCGCATCTAAATAGTTGCAGAAGCTAGTTCAATATTTGACATCTCAAAATCGGCTTCTAAATAGGTCTTTTTGCCCTCCGAAGTTCGTGAACACAACTTGTTCCAATTTTTCAGGCCAGTTTTAGAATTCTTTGACTCCTCATATCAACTCGGAATTGAGTGATTCTTTTTGCATTGGAAAGCTTGAGTTAGTAGCATTCTTTGAAAGAATTTATCAGAAAATTGTCTCAAACTTTTCAAGAGGAAAGTTGGAGAGAGAGTTGTTGTATATCCTGCTTGGCAGTTGTTTTTCATCATTATCTTCACTGCCGTTGTGATCTTCACTTATATCTTGCTGTCAAGAGCTACTTAGTATCCTTCATTGATGCTAGTTGTGCTACGCCGTGACCTTATTAGTGTTCTAGGCTCGTGTCTCTAGTCCGGTCTAGCCTAGGACCAGCACAGTACCGTCGTTGAGCGTTTATTCAACATTGCATCTTTGAATTGATTATTGCTAATCTTTTGCTACCATATATAGCCAACCCAGCTCCACATATTTCTACACCGTGTATACGTACGCTCCCCTGGCAATCGCTTTACTCAATATTCGGAGTTACTTGACACCGCTGGTTGCCGATCACCGCCTGCTGCATGGTAAGAACTTGTAAGACATTGATATTTGCTTTACTGTGAGCGTTTTACCACCACATCCTAGTAGTTATAGGCACATTATTTTTGGGTTTTGTTTCTTGTTCTACTAATCATGACAGGATCCAGAGTCAATTCATGGGCTTTGTCGATCGCGGGAGACGTGCCACCACCTTTGCAAATACCACAACCGTCACGAGAGGTGCACAAACATCCAAATGCACATGATCAGGTTAATGTATCTATACCACCATTTAATGGCCGTTTTAAACCTGCTTTATATATTGAATGGGAGTTCAACATAAAAAATATATTTGCTTCCCATAATTTCGATGAACATAAAAAGGTTAAGGTTGCGGTTGGTTCTTTCACTGGTTATGCTTTGGTTTCGTGGAGTGAATATTGTCGGTTACACCCTGATTATATACCTACTACTTGGGATGATTTGAAACTTGCCATGCGACATACTTTCGTCCCTGCTTATTATACTCGTGACATGATTAAGAAGTTGCAACACTTAAAACAAGGTAGTGAAACTGTAACAAAATATTTTGATGATTTACAAACTACCTTGTTGCATTCCTCTTTAGAAGAAAGTGAAGATGATTTTATGGATAGATTTTGGGGAGGATTAAACCATGATATTCAAGAGATACTAATTCATGAAGAGTGTTATCCTATGGACCATTTGTTTCATCTTGCTTGCAAAGCTGAACAGGAAATAAAACGACGTGTTGGCCACGAGGAGAACAAGCGCACGGTGCACATTCCAAGAGTTGATATGATTGTTCCTTCAACTACTAGGCATACTATGACAACCACATCCGTTGTTGTCAGGACTACATCACCTCCGCCATGTGACACATCGCCCCCGAGAGTGGCTACATCATCTATTCATGTGTCATATATGCAAAAATCAAGGGAAGTAAAAATGGATGACATATACATATACAACATGTACACCTTGTCTCTTTTGTTAGCCACATTTCAGATTAAGCAACACCGAGGACGGCTTTATTTTCAAGAAGGGGAGGATGATGAGGACATGACTACCTTGGATATGACCAAAAATATTGCATATATGCATATTTGTCAGGTGATTTCTAGTGCAAACTATTCAATAATCTATTTATGTTATCCAGAACAAAAATACTTCACACACTTTTGTGTTTTGTCTAATTGCAGGTGTATGGGACATTTGTACAATCCACATATGAAGATAAGGAAGAAAGAGATGTTTATTTGCTGTCCAAAAAGTTCTCTCATGTCACTTTTGGCCCAAGAGAAGATAGAGTCCAAGTCTCTCACGTTCTGGATTCAGATTCGGACTGCACAGACATACCTGACTCAAAACGCACACAAGTTTTTCATACGGACTCCGAATTGAGTGATTTTCTTTTTGTTGGAAACTAGATTTCGTGCACTTTCCAACCCAATTGGAATCACCTTCAAATTGGTCCGGAGCGTTGAGTTGTGGACGAAACAATCTGATGCTGCAGCAGAATCCGAGTCAAACTACAAGTCCAAAGGTGTTACATCACCTCCACTTGGGCCCATTGGCCTTGTACGACCTAGATTTAGTTTTAGGCTGCCTTGGGACGTCCTCCCACCTCCTTGGCCGCCACCCCTTGCTCCTATATAAGTAGATCCATCTAGTAGCTTTTCCTTGGGATTTGTTTAGTTAAAAGTTAGCCATTGCAACTTCGTGTGCTTCGTTTGTGTCCAACGACCAGACCAAGACCACTTTTCGGATCCCCACCATTATCAATACTTCATACATATTCGCGATATTCAGATTGTTTTTATCATATTCTTGCTTGTTCTTCGATTGCTTGCAGGAATAGACCTTCATGGTCAGGTTGATCGTGCTCCGGCGTGGTCAATAACCTCTCGGAGTTGGTTTAGCGATTGCTAAGGCACAACATCGTTGCACGTTTGTAGTCGGATCGTCAAAGTCGTCTCCACCAAATCGATAGTTATCATCTCATCGAAAGATCGGGACACCCCGCCTCTATCAGGTGGTGGTGTATCACAAATCCGTCAAGCAAATCTCAAAATCTTACCAGTTCTTACCCAGCAGTAGGCGGTGATCGGCAACCGTTGTAGTCAAAAAACTCTCAAAGCTTGGATAGAGCGATTACCAGGGAGAGTCAAACACACGACGTAGATGTATGTGGAGCTGGGAAGGCTTATAGTATGGTAGCAAAAAGGGTCAGCAATAATCAATTCAGAGATGCAAAATTGAATAAACGCTCAACGACGGTACTGTGCTGGTCCTAGGCTAGACTGTGCTAGAGACGCGAGCCTAGAACACCAACAAAATCAAGGCGCGGCACGTAAACAAGGGAAAAGCACACTCTGAAAAAAAAATTCGCTCTTTTTTTTGCGCTCTTTTTTTTTGCGCTGCTTTTTTTTTTGCGAAAAATCACTATAATGGCGAGTGTCTCAAAACTCTTCCTAGGTCAAACTGACAGGATGGGCACGAAATTTTTTTTTTCGACCAAATTTTTTTTTTCGACTGCCCGGACCCAAAAACTGGAAACGGGTCAAAAAAAACTTCCTATAATGGCACCTGTCTCAAAACACTCAGAAACACCTAAAAATAGGATAGCCAGAAATTTTTTCGAAAAATGCGTTTTCGAAAAATTTTGGGCCTAAACGGAGCGTGGCTACCCGACTCCGAATTTTTTTTTCCGAAACCTACTTCGGCAAGGAATCACGAATCGGAAACTAGATGGATCTCGAAAACAAACCTAATAAGCAAAGAACTCGGATTGGTGGTGGATATATGGTGGTTGTATATGGCAGCGGTGGTGGTAGCGGTGGTAGTATATGGATATGGATCGGTGGTGGTATATGGACACGCATTGGTGGTGGTATATGGATACGGATTCGGTGCGGTGGTGGTAGATGGCAGGGGCGATGATGATGGTGCGGCGGCGGCGTGACAACTTATGACCAGAACTCGAAACTCTAAAAGACTAGACTCTAAGACCAGCAACTAGACCGACGATGCAACCGCAAATTCAACAAAGCAAAACCCTAAAAAGATTATGCAAAGGCTCAAATTGGTTCGGATATGATGAACTAACCCTAATTTTTTTGTGGCTTTTTCGTGGACTGTAGGTATGAAGAACAGACTCGATCTAAACTACGAAAAACTGTAAAATCTCACCGAGCAACCTGGAAATCTGATACCACTTGATAGAGGCAAAGGTGTCCCGTCTTTCGATGAGATGATGGATATCGCTTTGGTGGAAGTCGACTTTGACGATCCGACTACGAACGTGCGAGGACGTCGCGCCTTAGCAATCGCTAAACCAACTCCGAGAGGTTATTGACCACGCCGGAGCACGATCAACCTGACCACGAGGGTCTGTTTCCTACGAGCAAACGAAGAACAAGCAAGAAACTAAGATTGCAATCTGGTTATTGCGAATATAAGATGGAAGCTTTATTGATCAAGGTGGGGTTCTGTGACGCCTTTGTCTGGTCGTTGAACACAAACGAAGTACGCGAAGTTGCAGCTATGGCGAACTTTTAATCTAAACAAAACCCAAAGTCTAAACGATGCCCTAAGGGCTGTATATATGGAGGAAGAGGGGGGAATTTCGTGGCCCTTGGTGGAGGGGTCCGAAATCAACCCTATCTCTTGTTTCCCCACACATACAGACTCTAAAAATAGCCTATACTTATGTATTTCGAAATTACATGGGCCTGGCCCAATAATAAGGTGACGCAGCACCTAATAGCCTCGGGACGAAATTTATGAAGTGGCATCTTGTATATTTCGTCCATGGCTTCATGCACCCATTATGGTGGCTTTAAAGTCCTGAAATCATCACTTGTAACTCCATTCTTGTTCCCCTTGCGCATGGCATCATCTCCATGCTTGTTCTTGCTCCAATGTTCATCCTTCTCCAAGCTAGGCCCTTCATTTGTAAGCAAAACAAATGTATCCAATTTAGGCAGCATCATATTCTCATGAACATTAGAATCATTACCAAGAAACGAAAGTACCTGATAATTTAATTGGCGTGCGCGAGCTCTAGTAATTGGTCCCGTATATGTAGCAGTAGAGGCTGTGGGTGTAACAATGGTATTGATGTCCTCATCATGTTGCAGGTGAACTCGGATTGGCGTGATGGCGGCGGATATGTGGTGGCGTATATGGATTCGGATTGGCGGTGAATATGTGGTGGTGGTATATGGCAACAGCGACGATAATGATGCGGTGGTGATATATGGCAGCGGCGACGTGACAACCTGTGAACAGAACTCGAAACTCTAAAAGACTAGACGCTAAGACCAGCAACTGGACACGACGATGCAACTACAAATTCAACAAAGCAAATACAGAAAAGATTATGCAAGGCTCAGATTGGTTCGGATGGGATGAACTAACCCTAATTTTTTTTTTGGCTTTTTCGTGGACTATAGGTATGAAGAACAGACTCGATCTAAACTACGAAAAACTGTAAAATCTCACCGAGCAACCTGGAAATCTGATACCACTTGATAGAGGCAAAGGTGTCCCGTCTTTCGATGAGATGATGGATATCGCTTTGGTGGAAGTCGACTTTGACGATCCGACTACGAACGTGCGAGGACGTCGCGCCTTAGCAATCGCTAAACCAACTCCGAGAGGTTATTGACCACGCCGGAGCACGATCAC
>NW_021301051.1:16467-28990 GCF_002162155.2 Triticum dicoccoides
GGATCGTCAAAGTCGACTTCCACCAAAGCGATATCCATCATCTCATCGAAAGACGGGACACCTTTGCCTCTATCAAGTGGTATCAGATTTCCAGGTTGCTCGGTGAGATTTTACAGTTTTTCGTAGTTTAGATCGAGTCTGTTCTTCATACCTATAGTCCACGAAAAAGCCAAAAAAAAATTAGGGTTAGTTCATCCCATCCGAACCAATCTGAGCCTTGCATAATCTTTTCTGTATTTGCTTTGTTGAATTTGCGGTTGCATCGTCGTGTCCAGTTGCTGGTCTTAGCGTCTAGTCTTTTAGAGTTTCGAGTTCTGTTCACAGGTTGTCACGTCGCCGCTGGCATATATCACCACCGCATCATCATCGTCGTTGTTGCCATATACCACCACCACATATTCACCGCCAATCCGAATCCATATACGCCACCACATATCCGCCGCCATCAGGCCAATCCGAGTTCACCTGCAACATATATCCGCCACCTGTCCGTGTTCCACCAGATTCATCTCCGCCACCAGTCCGAGTTCCACCAGATTCATCTCCGCCACCAGTCCTAGTCCGTGTCCAGTAATTGTTGCATTGTTCTCGATCTCTGGATCACGCGACACTCTGAGTCGTGACAGAGAAGGACTCCCCAACTTCCGAGCCATCCGCAGAAGAAAAATAGTTCCAATTTCAAAAAAAAAACTAAGTCTGGAAAATTCTGGCTAGGCAGTTTTTAGACCATTTGTAGACTTTTTCGAAAAAAATTTGTTGCGGAGCAAAAAAAAGGAGGAAAAAAAGTGCAAAAAAAAGAGAAAAAAAAATTCAGAGTGTGCTCCTTCCTTGTTTACGTGCCGCGCCGTGATTTTGTTGGTGTTCTAGGCTCGCGTCTCTAGCACAGTCTAGCTTAGGACCAGCACAGTACCGTCGTTGAGCGTTTATTCAACTTTGCATCTCTGAATTGATTATTGCTGACCCTTTTTGCTACCATATTATAAGCCTTCCCAGCTCCACATACATCTACGTCGTGCGTTTGACTCTCCCTGGTAATCGCTCTATCCAAGCTTTGAGAGTTTTGACTACAACGGTTGCCGATCACCGCCTGCTGCTGGGTAAGAACTAGTAAGAATTTGAGTTTTGCTTGACGGGTTTGTGACACCCACCACCACCACTTGTTCGTAGTCTGTAGGATCATATTCTTGTGTGTTTCTATTGCTGCTAACCATGCCAGGATCACAAGCCGACGAGATTGACTGGGAGAATTTATCGAACAAGGAGCTTCATGATAAGTTTCAGCAAATGATGACTGAACAGGTGCAAGATGTGCTGAACAATTTTGAAGAGGCCATGGAGAAGATCACTGGCCTTGAGAAGACGTTCGAAACAAAGCTCGATAACAAGTTTAATGAATTGCTCGCGCGTCTTCCACCACCATCACCCGCTGCACCTAACGCACCTCTCCAACAACAACAACAACGACTACCTCCACGTCACGAAACAGACCTCCGCCGAGCAAGCCGTGTTCCTCTTGCGTTTGGCCAAACTGTTGGTGCTGCTGTTGATACTTCTGCGGCTCCTGCTGCTGATGCGGAGGAGGATGATTATGTGGGAGATTATGAGGATGAGGTTGATCAAAATCAGCACTACGTGCAGCCACCTGTACCACCACCAGCAGGTCGACCTCAGGTATATATTCGTAATGGTAGGCCTGCACCACCACCTCAGGTACGAGATGATGTCCATATTCCTAAACTGAAATTGAATATTCCACCATTTGAGGGTAGATATGTTCCTGATATATATCTTACTTGGGAGTTAGAAACTGAACAATGATTTACATGCTTACAATATCCTGAGGAGAGACGAGTTGCTGCTGCTGTTTGTGCTTTCACTAGTTTTGCATGTGTATCGTGGTCTGAACATTGTAGATTATATCCTATTCCAACTACTTGGGCTGCTTTGAAAACTGCTATGCGTACGCGTTGGGTTCCACCATATTATCAACGTGAATTGCTTCAAAAATTGCAGCGTTTAAGACAAGGAAAAAATTCTGTAGAAGAATATTATCAGGAATTACAAACTGGCATGATTCGATGTGGTATTGTTAAGGAGAATGAAGCTATGCTTGCACGTTTTCTGGGTGGATTAACTAGAGAGATTCAGACCATTCTAGACTATAAGGAGTATACTAATATCACTCGTTTATTCCATCTTGCTTGTAAAGCTGAACATGAAGTGCAGGATCGACAAGCATTGGGGCGAACTAACTTTTCTGCAGGCCGACCTTCATCATGGACACCACGTGCATCTTCTACTTCAACTGCACCAGCACCTCCATCCGGTGCCACCTCCAGCCGTGATACAAGAAAACAGGCACAACCACCATTATCTGCCAAGAGCGCACCTGCGGGGCCTGCACAGCGTTCTTCTTCTTCCATGGCATCAACAGGGCAAACAAGTGATATTATTTGTCGTCGTTGTAAGGGAGGAGGTCATTATGCGAGAGAATGCAAATCTCCGCGTGTGATGATTGCTACCGTGGATGGTGGATATGAGTCCGCTAGTGACTATGATGAGGAGACTTTGGCTCTTATTACACGTGAAGAACATGGTGGAGATGATTCTGATCATGAGACGCAATACATGGCTCCTGAAGACGCTGACAGGTATGAATGTTTAGTTGCTCAACGTGTTTTGAGTGTGCAGATCACACAAGCTGAGCAAAATCAGAGGCACAATTTGTTCCATACCAAGAGAGTTGTGAAGGAACGTTCTGTGCGCGTCATCATAGACGGAGGGAGCTGCAACAACTTGGCTAGCATGGAGATGGTGGAGAAGCTTTCTCTCACCACAAGACCAAATCAACATCCTTACTACATCCAATGGTTCAACAACAGCGGCAAGGTTAAGGTATCTCTACATATGTTGATTATGTTGATTGTGATGTGGTACCTATGCAAGCATGTTCCTTATTACTTGGTAGACCATGGCAATTTGATAAAAATTCTGTACACCATGGTAGAAACAATCACTATACTCTTGTTCATAAGGATAAAAATATTACTTTGCTTCCTATGACTCCTGATTCCATTTTGAAAGATGATATTAATAGAGCTAATAAAGCAAAACAGGAGAAGAATAAGAGTGAAAATCAGATTGTGGCAAAAGAATTTGAGCAACAAATGAAGCCTAATAATAAACCATCTAGTGTTGCTTCTGAAATTAAATTGAAAAGTGCGTGTTTATTTGCCACCAAATCTGATATTGATGAGCAAGATTTCAGCAAATCTGTTTGCTATGCTTTTGTGTGCAAAGAGGCATTATTTTCATTCGAGGACGTGCCTTCCTCTTTGCCTCCTGCTCTCACTAACATTTTGCAGGAGTTCGCTGACATTTTTCCACAAGACGTGCCACCGGGATTACCGCCTATTCGAGGGATTGAGCATCAGATTGACTTAATTCCCGGTGCTTCACTGCCAAACCGTGCACCATACCGTACCAATCCAGAGGAGACGAAGGAGATTATGCGTCAAGTACAAGAGCTTCTCGACAAAGGTTATATACGCGAATCCCTTAGTCCTTGTGCTGTTCCTATTATTCTAGTGCCGAAAAAGGATGGTACATCACGTATGTGTGTTGATTGTAGAGGCATTAATAATATTACTATTCGTTATCGTCATCCTATTCCTAGGCTAGATGATATGCTTGATGAATTGAGTGGCTCTACAATATTCTCCAAAGTTGATTTGCGTAGTGGATACCATGAAATTCGTATGAAATTGGGAGATGAATGGAAAACGGCATTTAAAACTAAGTTTGGATTATATGAGTGGTTAGTCATGCCTTTTGGGTTAACTAATGCACCTAGTACTTTCATGAGATTAATGAACGAAGTTTTACGTGCTTTCATTGGACGATTTGTGGTAGTTTACTTTGATGACATATTGATTTATAGCAGATCTTTGGAAGAACATTTGGAACATTTACGTGCTGTTTTTATTGCTCTACGTGATGCACGTTTGTTTGGTAACCTTGGGAAGTGCACCTTTTGCACCGACCGAGTATCTTTTCTTGGCTATGTTGTTACTCCACAGGGAATTGAAGTTGATAAAGCCAAGATTGAAGCTATTGAGAGTTGGCCGCAGCCCAAAACGGTCACACACGTGAGGAGTTTTCTTGGTCTCGCTGGATTCTATAGGCGTTTTGTGAGAGATTTCAGCACCATTGCTGCACCTCTCAATGAGCTTACAAAGAAAGATGTGCCTTTTCTTTGGGGTACCGCACAGGAAGAAGCCTTCTCCGTATTGAAAGATAAGTTGACACATGCTCCTTTACTCCAACTTCCTGATTTTAGTAAGACTTTTGAGCTTGAATGTGATGCTAGTGGAATTGGATTAGGAGCTGTGTTATTACAAGATGGCAAACCCGTTGCATACTTTTCTGAAAAATTGAGTGGGCCTAGTCTGAATTATTCTACTTATGATAAAGAATTATATGCTCTTGTTCGGACTTTAGAAACATGGCAACATTATTTATGGCCCAAAGAATTTGTTATACATTCTGATCATGATCTTTGAAACATATTAAAAGTCAAGCTAAACTGAATCGTAGACATGCTAAATGGGTTGAATTCATTGAGACTTTCCCTTATGTCATTAAACACAAGAAGGGAAAAGAAAATGTTATTGCTGATGCATTGTCTCGTCGCTATACTATGCTTTCACAACTTGACTTCAAAATATTTGGTTTGGAGACCATCAAAGATCAATATGTGCATGATGCTGATTTTAAAGATGTAATTCAGAATTGTAAAGAAGGAAGAATGTGGAACAAGTTTGTCGTTAACGATGGATTTGTATTTCGTGCTAACAAGCTATGCATTCCAGCTAGCTCCGTTTGTCTTTTGTTGTTGCTGGAGGCGCATGGAGGAGGATTAATGGGACACTTTGGCGTGAAGAAGACGGAGGACATACTTGCTACACATTTCTTTTGGCCAAAGATGAGACGGGATGTTGAGCGTTTCATTGCTCGCTGCACTACATGTCAAAAAGCTAAGTCACGACTCAATCCTCATGGTTTATATATGCCTTTGCCTGTACCTAGTGTTCCTTGGGAGGATATATCTATGGACATTGTTTTAGGTTTACCTCGAACAAAGAAGGGGAGGGATAGCATATTTGTTGTCGTGGATAGATTCTCGAAAATGGCACACTTTATACCATGTCATAAAAGCGATGATGCTGTTAATGTTGCTGATTTGTTCTTTCGTGAAATTATTCGCTTGCATGGTGTGCCAAATACTATTGTTTCAGATCGTGATACTAAATTTCTTAGCCACTTTTGGAGATGTTTATGGGCTAAGTTGGGGACTAAACTGCTTTTTAGTACTACTTGTCACCCCCAAACTGATGGACAAACTGAAGTAGTCAATAGAACGTTGTCTACTATGCTTAGGGCTGTTTTGAAGAATAATAAGAAAATGTGGGAGGAATGCTTGCCTCATATTGAATTTGCTTATAATCGTTCATTGCATTCTACTACTAAGATGTGCCCTTTTGAAGTTGTGTATGGTTTCCGACCTCGTGCACCTATTGATTTGTTGCCTCTTCCATCTTCAGAGAAGGTTAATTTTGATGCTAAACAACGTGCTGAATTGATTTTAAAAATGCATGAGTTAACTAAGGAAAACATTGAGCGTATGAATGCTAAATATAAACTTGCTGGAGATAAGGGTAGAAAACATGTTGTGTTTGCACCTGGAGATCTTGTTTGGTTACATTTGCGTAAGGATAGATTTCCTGATTTGCGCAAATCAAAGCTAATGCCACGTGCTGATGGTCCCTTTAAGGTGTTAGAGAAAATAAATGATAATGCATATAAACTTGAGCTGCCTGCAGATTTTGGGGTTAGTCCCACTTTTAACATTGCAGATTTGAAGCCTTATTTGGGTGAGGAAGATGAACTTCCGTCGAGGACGACTTCATTTCAAGAAGGGGAGGATGATGAGGACATCAATACAATTGTTACACCCACAGCCCCTGCTGCTATACATACTCGACCAATTACTAGAGCTTGTGCACGCCAACTAAATTACCAGGTACTTTCGTTTCTTGGTAATGATTCTAATGTTCATGAGAATATGATGCTGCCTAAATTGGATACATTTGTTTTGCTTACAAATGAAGGGCCTAGCTTGGAGAAGGATGAACATTGGAGCAAGAACAAGCATGGAGATGATGGCATGCGCAAGGGGAACAAGAACGGAGTTACAAGTGATGATTTCAGGACTTTGAAGCCACCATAATGGGTGCATGAAGCCTTGGACGAAATATACAAGATGCCACTTCATAAATTTCGTCCCGAGGCTATTTTAGGTGCTGCGTCACCTTATTATTGGGCCAGGCCCATGTAATTTTGAAATACATAAGTATAGGCTATTTTTAGAGTCCGTATGTGTGGGGAAACAAGAGATAGGGTTGATTTCGGACCCCTCCACCAAGGGCCACGAAATTCCCCCCCTCTTCCTCCATATATACAGCCCTTAGGGCATCGTTTAGACTTTGGGTTTTGTTTAGAATAAAAGTTCGCCATAGCTGCAACTTCGCGTACTTCGTTTGTGTTCAACGACCAGACAAAGGCGTCACAGAACCCCACCTTGATCAATAAAGCTTTCATCTTATATTCGCAATATCCAGATTGCAATCTCAGTTTCTTGCGTGTTCTTCGTTTGCTCGCAGGAAACAGACCCTCGTGGTCAGGTTGATCGTGCTCCGGCGTGGTCAATAACCTCTCGGAGTTGGTTTAGCGATTGCTAAGGCGCGACGTCCTCGCACGTTCGTAGTCGGATCGTCAAAGTCGACTGCCACCAAAGCGATATCGATCATCTCATCGAAAGACGGGACACCTTTGCCTCTATCACTCTTGTTCGGACTTTAGAAACATGGCAACATTATTTATGGCCCAAAAATTTGTTATACATTCTGATCATGAATCTTTGAAACATATTAAAATTCAAGCTAAACTGAATCGTAGACATGCTAAATGGGTTGAATTCATTGAGACTTTCCCTTATGTCATTAAACACAAGAAGGGAAAAGAAAATATTATTGCTGATGCATTGTCTCGTCGCTATACTATGCTTTCACAACTTGACTTCAAAATATTTGGTTTGGAGACCATCAAAGATCAATATGTGCATGATGCTGATTTTAAAGATGTAATGCAGAATTGTAAAGAAGGAAGAATGTGGAACAAGTTTGTTGTTAACGATGGATTTGTGTTTCGTGCTAACAAGCTATGCATTCCAGCTAGCTCCGTTCGTCTTTTGTTGTTGCAGGAGGCGCATGGAGGAGGATTAATGGGACACTTTGGCGTGAAGAAGACGGAGGACGTACTTGCTACACATTTCTTTTGGCCAAAGATGAGACGGGATGTTGAGCGTTTTATTGCTCGCTGCACTACATGTCAAAAAGCTAAGTCACGACTCAATCCTCATGGTTTATATATGCCTTTGCATGTACCTAGTGTTCCTTGGGAGGATATATCTATGGACTTTGTTTTAGGTTTACCTCGAACAAAGAAGGGGAGGGATAGCATATTTGTTGTCATGGATAGATTCTCGAAAATGGCACACTTTATACCATGTCATAAAAGCGATGATGCTGTTAATGTTGCTGATTTGTTCTTTCGTGAAATTATTCGCTTGCATGGTGTGCCAAATACTATTGTTTCAGATCGTGATACTAAATTTCTTAGCCACTTTTGGAGATGTTTATGGGCTAAGTTGGGGACTAAACTGCTTTTTAGTACTACTTGTCACCCCCAAACTGATGAACAAACTGAAGTAGTCAATAGAACGTTGTCTACTATGCTTAGGGCTGTTTTGACGAATAATAAGAAAATGTGGGAGGAATGCTTGCCTCATATTGAATTTGCTTATAATCGTTCATTGCATTCTACTACTGATAGAGGCAAAGGTGTCCCGTCTTTCGATGAGATGGTGGATTTCGCTTTGGTGGAAGTCGACTTTGACGATCCGACTACGAACGTGCGAGGACGTCGCGCCTTAGCAATCGCTAAACCAACTCCGAGAGGTTATTGACCACGCCGGAGCACGATCAACCTGACCACGAGGGTCTGTTTCCTGCGAGCAAACGAAGAACAAGCAAGAAACTAAGATTGCAATCTGGATATTGCGAATATAAGATGAAAGCTTTATTGATCAAGGTGGGGTTCTGTGACGCCTTTGTCTGGTCGTTGAACACAAACGAAGTACGCGAAGTTGCAGCTATGGCGAACTTTTAATCTAAACAAAACCCAAAGTCTAAACGATGCCCTAAGGGCTGTATATATGGAGGAAGAGGGGGGAATTTCGTGGCCCTTGGTGGAGGAGTCCGAAATCAACCCTATCTCTTTTTTCCCCACACATACGGACTCTAAAAATAGCCTATACTTATGTATTTCGAAATTACATGGGCCTGGCCCAATAATAAGGTGACGCAGCACCTAAAATAGCCTCGGGACGAAATTTATGAAGTGGCATCTTATATATTTCGTCCAAGGCTTCATGCACCCATTATGGTGGCTTCAAAGTCCTGAAATCATCACTTGTAACTCCGTTCTTGTTCCCCTTGCGCATGCCATCATCTCCATGCTTGTTCTTGCTCCAATGTTCATCCTTCTCCAAGCTAGGCCCTTCATTTGTAAGCAAAACAAATGTATCCAATTTAGGCAGCATCATATTCTCATGAACATTAGAATCATTACCAAGAAACGAAAGTACCTGGTAATTTAGTTGGCGTGCACGAGCTCTAGTAATTGGTCCAGTATGTATAGCAGCAGGGGCTGTGGGTGTAACAATTGTATTGATGTCCTCATCAGATAGCATATTTGTTGTCGTGGATAGATTCTCGAAAATGGCACACTTTATACCATGTCATAAAAGCGATGATGCTGTTAATGTTGCTGATTTGTTCTTTCGTGAAATTATTCGCTTGCATGGTGTGCCAAATACTATTGTTTCAGATCGTGATACTAAATTTCTTAGCCACTTTTGGAGATGTTTATGGGCTAAGTTGGGGACTAAACTGCTTTTTAGTACTACTTGTCACCCCCAAACTGATGGACAAACTGAAGTAGTCAATAGAACGTTGTCTACTATGCTTAGGGCTGTTTTGAAGAATAATAAGAAAATGTGGGAGGAATGCTTGCCTCATATTGAATTTGCTTATAATCGTTCATTGCATTCTACTACTAAGATGTGCCCTTTTGAAGTTGTGTATGGTTTCCGACCTCGTGCACCTATTGATTTGTTGCCTCTTCCATCTTCAGAGAAGGTTAATTTTGATGCTAAACAACGTGCTGAATTGATTTTAAAAATGCATGAGTTAACTAAGGAAAACATTGAGCGTATGAATGCTAAATATAAACTTGCTGGAGATAAGGGTAGAAAACATGTTGTGTTTGCACCTGGAGATCTTGTTTGGTTACATTTGCGTAAGGATAGATTTCCTGATTTGCGCAAATCAAAGCTAATGCCACGTGCTGATGGTCCCTTTAAGGTGTTAGAGAAAATAAATGATAATGCATATAAACTTGAGCTGCCTGCAGATTTTGGGGTTAGTCCCACTTTTAACATTGCAGATTTGAAGCCTTATTTGGGTGAGGAAGATGAACTTCCGTCGATGACGACTTCATTTCAAGAAGGGGAGGATGATGAGGACATCAATACAATTGTTACACCCACAGCCCCTGCTGCTATACATACTGGACCAATTACTAGAGCTCGTGCACGCCAACTAAATTACCAGGTACTTTCGTTTCTTGGTAATGATTCTAATGTTCATGAGAATATGATGCTGCCTAAATTGGATACATTTGTTTTGCTTACAAATGAAGGGCCTAGCTTGGAGAAGGATGAACATTGGAGCAAGAACAAGCATGGAGATGATGGCATGTGCAAGGGGAACAAGAATGGAGTTACAAGTGATGATTTCAGGACTTTGAAGCCACCATAATGGGTGCATGAAGCCTTGGACGAAATATACAAGATGCCACTTCATAAATTTCGTCCCGAGGCTATTTTAGGTGCTGCGTCACCTTATTATTGGGCCAGGCCCATGTAATTTCGAAATACATAAGTATAGGCTATTTTTAGAGTCCGTATGTGTGGGGAAACAAGAGATAGGGTTGATTTCGGACTCCTCCACCAAGGGCCACGAAATTCCCCCCTCTTCCTCCATATATACAGCCCTTAGGGCATCGTTTAGACTTTGGGTTTTGTTTAGATTAAAAGTTTGCCATAGCTGCAACTTCGCGTACTTCGTTTGTGTTCAACGACCAGACAAAGGCGTCACAGAACCCCACCTTGATCAATAAAGCTTTCATCTTATATTCGCAATATCCAGATTGCAATCTCAGTTTCTTGCTTGTTCTTCGTTTGCTCGCAGGAAACAGACCCTCGTGGTCAGGTTGATCGTGCTCCGGCGTGGTCAATAACCTCTCGGAGTTGGTTTAGCGATTGCTAAGGCGCGACGTCCTCGCACGTTCGTAGTCGGATCGTCAAAGTCGACTTCCACCAAAGCGAAATCCACCATCTCATCGAAAGACGGGACACCTTTGCCTCTATCAAACTGTAACAAAATATTATGATGATTTACAAACTACCTTGTTGCATTCCTCTTTAGAAGAAAGTGAAGATGATTTTATGGATAGATTTTGGGGAGGATTAAACCGTGATATTCAAGAGATACTAATTCATGAAGAGTGTTATCCTATGGACCATTTGTTTCATCTTGCTTGCAAAGCTGAACAGGAAATAAAACGACGTGTTGGCCACGAGGAGAACAAGCGCACGGTGCACATTCCAAGAGTTGATATGATTGTTCCTTCAACTACTAGGCATACTATGACAACCACATCCGTTGTTGTCAGGACTACATCACCTCCACCATGTGACACATCGCCCCCGAGAGTGGCTACATCATCTGAGTTGATCATAAGAGGTAATGACAAAGGTACTGATCTTCCATCTCTACATGAGAATGATGAATGCCTTGTCAATTTGAATGCACCATCTGATGAGCTACCCACTACTTTGATCACACCACCTATTTTAGAGGACTACGTTGATAATTTGACTTTGCCATGTGATCAAACAACTGAAATACCAACAATTTTGAGTGCACCCATCGAATTAACTATTGATGCAAAAGAACCAATGTTTAATCATTTTGATATGACCTCTAATCTTGGTGATTGATAGAGGCAAAGGTGTCCCGTCTTTCGATGAGATGGTGGATTTCGCTTTGGTGGAAGTCGACTTTGACGATCCGACTACGAACGTGCGAGGACGTCGCGCCTTAGCAATCGCTAAACCAACTCCGAGAGGTTATTGACCACCCGGAGCACGATCAACCTGACCACGAGGGTCTGTTTCCTGCGAGCAAACGAAGAACAAGCAAGAAACTAAGATTGCAATCTGGATATTGCGAATATAAGATGAAAGCTTTATTGATCAAGGTGGGGTTCTGTGACGCCTTTGTCTGGTCGTTGAACACAAACGAAGTACGCGAAGTTGCAGCTATGGCGAACTTTTAATCTAAACAAAACCCAAAGTCTAAACGATGCCCTAAGGGCTGTATATATGGAGGAAGAGGGGGGGGGGGATTTCGTGGCCCTTGGTGGAGGAGTCCGAAATCAACCCTATCTCTTGTTTCCCCACACATACGGACTCTAAAAATAGCCTATACTTATGTATTTCGAAATTACATGGGCCTGGCCCAATAATAAGGTGACGCAGCACCTAAAATAGCCTCGGGACGAAATTTATGAAGTGGCATCTTGTATATTTCGTCCAAGGCTTCATGCACCCATTATGGTGGCTTCAAAGTCCTGAAATCATCACTTGTAACTCCATTCTTGTTCCCCTTGCGCATGCCATCATCTCCATGCTTGTTCTTGCTCCAATGTTCATCCTTCTCCAAGCTAGGCCCTTCATTTGTAAGCAAAACAAATGTATCCAATTTAGGCAGCATCATATTCTCAAGAACATTAGAATCATTACCAAGAAACGAAAGTACCTAGTAATTTAGTTGGCGTGCACGAGCTCTAGTAATTGGTCCAGTATGTGTAGCAGCAGGGGCTGTGGGTGTAACAATTGTATTGATGTCCTCATCATCCTCCCCTTCTTGAAATGAAGTCGTCCTCGACGGAAGTTCATCTTCCTCACCCAAATAAGGCTTCAAATCTGCAATGTTAAAAGTGGGACTAACCCCAAAATCTGCAGGCAGCTCAAGTTTATATGCATTATCATTTATTTTCTCTAACACCTTAAAGGGACCATCAGCACGTGGCATTAGCTTTGATTTGCGCAAATCAGGAAATCTATCCTTACGCAAATGTAACCAAACAAGATCTCCAGGTGCAAACACAACATGTTTTCTACCCTTATCTCCAGCAAGTTTATATTTAGCATTCATACGCTCAATGTTTTCCTTAGTTAACTCATGCATTTTTAAAATCAATTCAGCACGTTGTT
>NW_021301052.1:0-701 GCF_002162155.2 Triticum dicoccoides
AAGTATCAGGGTTTCATACGGAAACTCGTTTATTACAATGGGATTTCATTTCTTTTGAACTTATTTGAACCCCCTTGTTTTTCCGATTTAAAAATGCACCATTCAAAGCCACATCATCAATTTACAACCCTTTCTGGCTTCATTTGTTATTTTCATGCATTTACTGATTATTTTGATCTATAAGACCATGAAATTGAAAAGCAGTTGAAATGAACTCTGAAAAGGTTCCAAGTTGGCATGGTATCATCATTTCACCCACATATCATGTGCAAGAAAGTAGAGAGGCTTACGGCAAAAACTGGATGCACTTCGTGTACAAAATAGACAGTCTCCTTCGAAGTATCAGGGTTTCATACGGAAACTCGTCTGTTACAAAGGGATTTCATTTCTTATGAACTTATTTGAACCCCCTTGTTTTTCTGTGTTCAAAATGCACCATTCAAAGCCACATCATCAATTTACAACCCTTTCTGACTTCATTTGTTATTTTTCCTGCATTTACTGATTATTTTGAGCTATAAGACCATGAAATTGAAAAGCATTTGAAATGAATCTGAAAAGGTTCCAAGTTGGCATGGTATCATCATTTCACCCACATGGCATGTGCAAGAAAGTAGAGAGGCTTACGACAAAAACTGGATGCACTTCGTGTACTAAACAGAAAATCTCCTTTGAAGTAGGTTTCATACGGAAACTCATCT
>NW_021301053.1:0-1191 GCF_002162155.2 Triticum dicoccoides
AATATGGTAGCAAAAAGGGTCAGCAATAATCAATTCAGAGATGCAAAGTTGAATAAACGCTCAACGACGGTACTGTGCTGGTCCTAGGCTAGACTGTGCTAGAGACGCGAGCCTAGAACACTAACAAAATCACGGCGCGGCACGTAAACAAGGGAAAAGCACACTCTAGAATTTTTTTTTTCGCTCTTTTTTTTTTGCGCTCTTTTTTTTGCGCTGCTTTTTTTTTTTGCGAAAAATCACTATAATGGCGAGTGTCTCAAAACTCTTCTTAGCTCAAACTGACAGGATGGGCACGAAATTTTTTTGACCAATTTTTTTTTTTGACTGCCCGGACCCAAAAACTGGAAACGGGTCAAAAAAAACTTCCTATAATGGCACCTGTCTCAAAACACTCAGAAACACCTAAAAATAGGATAGCCAGAAAATTTTTCGAAAAATGCGTTTTCGAAAAATTTTGGGCCTAAACGGAGCGTGGCTACCCGACTCTTTTTTTTTTCCGAAACCTACTCCGGCAAGGAAACACGAATCGGAATCTAGATGGATCTCAAAAACAAACCTAATATGACAAGAACTCGGATTGGTGGTGGATATATGGTGGTAGATGGCAGCGGTGGTGGTATATGGATACGGATTCGAAGCGGTGGCGGATAAGCGGTGGTGGTAGATGGCAGGGGTGATGATGATGGTGCGGCGGCGGCGTGACAACTTATGACCAGAACTCGAAACTCTAAAAGACTAGACTCTAAGACCAGCAACTAGACACGACGATGCAACCGCAAATTCAACAAAGCAAAACCCTAAAAAGATTATGCAAAGGCTCAGATTGGTTCGGATATAATGAACTAACCCTAATTTTTTTTTGTGGCTTTTTCGTGGACTGTAGGTATGAAGAACAGACTCGATCTAAACTACGAAAAACTGTAAAATCTCACCGAGCAACCTGGAAATCTGATACCACTTGATAGAGGCAAAGGTGTCCCGTCTTTCGATGAGATGGTGGATTTCGCTTTGGTGGAAGTCGACTTTGACGATCCGACTACGAACGTGCGAGGACGTCGCGCCTTAGCAATCGCTAAACCAACTCCGAGAGGTTATTGACCACGCCGGAGCACGATCAACCTGACCACGAGGGTCTGTTTCCTGCAAGCAAACGAAGAACAAGCAAGAAACTAAGATTGCAATCTGGATATT
>NW_021301054.1:0-1198 GCF_002162155.2 Triticum dicoccoides
TTCCTACGGAAGAGCCATCCTCGGCACTCACACTTATCTTGAGGCTTTTAGTAGTTTCCATTTACTTGTCTATGAACTGTATAGGCAACCAAGTAGTCCTTTACCGCGGACGCGGCTATTCGAATAGATCATGATAACCCTGCAGGGGTGTACTTCTTCATACATGTTTCCACCACTTAGCGTCTGCACACGACATGTGCTCGGCAGACTTCAAGCGAAAGCCGACGTGGGTGTAGACCACGACCTACCTAAACACTTAAGCCTCTAGTCCAGGTTTATCGCCTATTCAGGTTCCATCCGCAGGGAGTCCGGCCGAGGTTTCCCATACGGCCCCGAACGATGTGAACAGGGTTCCCGAGATACCTAACGGGTATTTGGTACACCCGGCCACGTACCTACCGCATCACAGCCCACCCCTACGGTCAGCGCTGTCCACGGCCTCCAGTAGACTACAAACACCAGAAACTACTTGCAACTCCTGGACAGAGAGCTAGGGTGAATAAGAAGTCGAGCAGGGTCATATTTCAGGGCCCAATGCATGGTAGTAGCTGTATCTTAAATCACAGATACAGATCTCAGTGCTTAAGGTCGGCTTCAATGAAACAACCCACCATGTACTCCTACATGGCCTCTCATCGATACCTTTACCAAATCGTGTTCACCACACCACTCTCATTACCGACATAATCATTTCACTCTAGCCATCACCCAGATGGACCAGACCTGACACGACTCTAAGCATAGCAGGCATAGCAAGGTAGGAACAACACATACATATGGCTCAATCAACTCCTACACATGCTAGTGGGTTTCATCTAGTTACTGTGGCAATGACAGGTCATGCAGAGGAAATGGGTTCAACTACCGTAGCACACAGCAGTTTGAAACGCGTTGTCTTAATGCAGTAGAAGAGAGCAGGAGCGAGAACATGGGATTGTATCGATATGATCAAATGGTTGGTTGCTTGCCTGATGGTTCGATGCACTGATACGGTTCTTCGTTGGGGTAATCACGGTACTCCTCGGAGGCAGAACCTGTCGCAAAGGACACCGATACACAACCATCACCAAACAATGTGCAACAATATGATGCATGCATGAAACATGGCAATATGAGTGTGTTGGGCTAATGCAACTAAAACTAGAAGGGTTTGAACAAATTTGAATCAAAGATTCAAATTTCAAACTCAAACATGGCC
>NW_021301055.1:0-2092 GCF_002162155.2 Triticum dicoccoides
GTATGTACTATGGTCCATGTAGTATGTACTATGTAGGCTTTTTAATGCAAAACAGAGATTTAATTGAGGATTTTAGTGTTTTTGCAAGTCCATATTGTGATATTGATCTATTTCTTTGTGATATTGGTAATTAGTTAGAACTTTCACATGTCATATTGCTTATCAAAAAAAAAATTGGGGCGGACCACCCTGGTGTCAAATGCTAGCTCCGCCACTGGTCTCATTGCACAATTATATTAAGTTATCCATGATCCATCTCCTGTTTCGTTTGCTGTCCTATAGACCAGGATCATTGCAATACGTTTTAATTGTTGATTTGTCTTTGCACTAAGAATCTCTGTACCGTTCATCACTCTTCACTAGTGCGATAAATATGGTATTTGCTGTTAGACAGGATTAGTTATCCCCCTCTTATTCTGGCATTCTGCAGTTCAGTCCACATATGAACGCGGCCGGAAGCAGAACTAGCCCCCTTAATACAAAAGCAGGCTTACGGTCCAATCCGGCGCGCGCCACTCAGTCGCTGATGTCACGAAGGCTTCGGCTGATACCATGACGTCGAGTGCCCATAACTGTCCCCATGTAGATGGTTAGTGCGTATAGGCCAGTAGCCAGACTCAGATCAAATACCAAGATCTTGTTAAGCACGTTAAGTATCCGCGAATGCCGACCAGGGCCAGGCCCACCTCTCTCCTAGGTGGTCTCAACCGGCCCTGTCGCTCCGCCTCAAAGTAACAGTCGGGGGCCATCGGGAACTCAGGCCCATCACTACCTGGATGGAGCCACCTGCCCTTCATCCCCATCTCCGAACATTATCATAAGTAATGTAACAGTATAAGTATATATCATATGCCCGTGATCACCTTCCGAAATGATCACAGCCCAGTAGTATAGCATGGCAGACGGACAAGAGTGTAGGTTCACTGATGGAACACTAGCATCCTATACTAAGCATTTAGGATTGCAGATAAAGGTAACAACAGTAGTAGCAAGGACAGGCCATGCATCAGGATAGGATAACGAAAAGCAGTAACATGCTACACTACTCTAATGCAAGCAGTAGAGAGAAGAATAGGCGATATCTGGTGATCAAAGGGGGGGCTTGCCTGGTTGTTCTGGCAAGAAGAAGGGTCGTCAACACCGTAGTCGAACTGGGGGTCGCCGGTAGTCTCGGGGTCTACCGGAAAGAAGTAACGGAGGGGGAACACAATAAATAACAGAGCAATCAAAGCATTACAAAGCGTAACATGGCAATATGTGGTGCTAGGTGTGCCCTAACGCGGCAGTAGGTGGTACCGGCGAAAGGGGGAAAACATCCGAGAAAATATCTCCGGTGTTTCGCGTTTTCGGGCAAAGGGGCCGGAGGGGGAAAGTTGCAAGTTTGATATGTTAGGAGTGTGTGGCGAACGAACGGGCCGCATATCCGGGTTCGTCTCGTCGTTCTGAGCAACTTTCATGTACAAAGTTTTTCCATTCGAGCTACGGTTTATTTTATATTAATTTTAAAAGATTTAGATTAATTTTAGCATTTATTTAATTAACTTAATACAACATTATCCAAACAGTGCATGCTGACGTCAGCATGACGTCAACAGTCAACAGAGGTGTTGACTGGGTCGCTGACGTGTGGGTCCCACTGGTCATTGACAGACTAACTAACTTCAGATTAACTACATTAATTAGTTAATTAGATTAACTAACAGAGGTTAATTAGGTTAATTATTTGTCCTAATTAGTTATTTAATTAATTAATTTATTATTATTATTATTATTTTAAATTCTTTTTTATATCCTTTTTTTAATGTTCCAGGGCGGTGGGGCCCGTGTGTAAGTGGCCCAGGGGGGTTTTGCGAGCGCTGGGCGAAACAGGCAGCGGGCGCCTGGGCGTGGCCGAACCCAACAGAGCGCTGCGGGGCACCGGGGGCCACGGCGCTGTCCATGCGGCCACCGCGGCGAGAGGCGGCGTAGGGACGCGGGGCGGCGGTGGTCGGCGGGCAGCTGCATCGGGGTGAAGCGGCAGGATGGAGCCGACGGTGAGAGGGGGCCAGCAGCGGGCGCGTCCGAACGAGGTGGGGCGCGGGCGCGGGCGCAG
>NW_021301055.1:3637-5794 GCF_002162155.2 Triticum dicoccoides
GGGGTTGTTTTATTTTATTTTTGTTTTGTCTTCATTTATTCTTTTAACTTCGGTTTTTAAATGTTTTAATATCAAAACAGTTTTATCAAGCTATAAAACCCATACCTAAATTAGTAAGGTAGCATAACTCACTGTAATAAAATGTTCACACATTATCTTAACTAGCTTACAATTACCTATATACATAAAAGCAATTATTAAGTATTTTCAAATATTGTTTTAATTATTTTAGTGCACATAAATATTTTATAAAAGTGTGGTTTCATCACCTACCACTACATATGGATTAATCGACACACTCCGAGCATTTTAGTTTTAATGTTTGAAAACTTCATCATTTGGGTTTGATTTCGAATTTGAATTCGATCGGGTTTGAATTAATGCGAGATTAACAACAGTGACCTCGGTGACATGGCATCATTAGTAGAGGTTACTGTAGCATGATTACCCGGGCATCACAATTCTCCTTCACTACAAGAAATCTCGTCCCAAGATTTAAGAGGTAGTGAAAGGGGGAAAAGGTTTGGTTACGAATCTAGCGGGTCTTCTCATCCTGGCTTGCTCTTCTCGAAGAGGCCGGTCCAATACATTGACGTCTTCATTTCTCTGCTTCAGGTCACCATGACGAAGTCGGCGTCCTTTCTTCAGGAACTCAATCATACTTACGAAAGAATAAAGGGTGGGCATTCCGAGAGAACAGACCTCTGCAAGGTCGACTATCTGGTCGATAACATCGAGGAAGGTGGCAGAACCGCGGAAGTAACTCTTGAATTGAAACTTACGAAAATATCGAGAACATAGTAAGGAGGTATCATGTGAAGTTTCAAGCGGGCAGACAAACGTTCGATGCCTGAAACGGGGCGTGAACGGGGTTCAAAGCAACGGGAATACGTATCGTGTCTGATACAAGAATTGATGAGCTCTCCAAAGGTGGCTCGTGATCTTTCATATGAAGCCAAGCTTGAGGAATGACTTTAGAAACAGGGGTGTACGGAAGAGTCAGGTTTCGATCCTGTGGAACTGTGGGTTATGGGCCCACCATGTGGGATAAAAGTAGGAGTGGTGACATCTTGCATGGTCACGATAGAAGGCATGTCAGAGACTAGCCTGTCAGTTATGTCGGCAACAACATCGATACCAAGGGCGAGGGACGAAGAGAACCATTTTCCTGCTCGTTGAACGAGGCGGACCAATAGGCAAAGTTCTCGTCCATCGGTGGTTATCGGGATGCTATCAATAATGGTAACAGGGTCTTACTGACAGAGTTGTACAACGAGGTGCTTACTAAGCAAGGAATTATCACTGCTCGGTTAAGTCAGATTACAAGAAAGCTTAAACAAGACAATGGAAAGGAAAATGTGATTATCAGGTTTAACCTGAACAATGGAAATGAAAATGTGTATACATACATATTTCGGGGGTATATCTTTCCCAAGGACAAGCGGAGCATGATATCCATGACAGGATAGAAAGTAGAAAACCATTAAGGTAAGGGGAAGGGATTTCATGATATTACCCATACAACGGTGTTTGGATAATTGAGCAAGAAAACATTTAGCATTGGGCTTCAAATGTTCTTGTCGAAAATCAGAGTACCACAGACATGCTTCGAGATAGCACTGCATGGTCTTCAAGCAAATGTCGGACTTGGATTCACAAAGGATTCATCAGGAACAACTTATAGAATAAGTCTTTCAATTTCCTCATGGAAGAATGGATAACCTTGCTACAAAGAAAACTATAACAATAGGTCCTCCGGCCAGGTGTGCTAGGCATGACATCACCTTACCGGTTCATATAAAGACCAACGTTATAACTCTTGGAAATATGTTCCAACCATCATATCTGACCGAGATTCAGATTTGATTGGTGTCAGGATACCTCAGACTCAGGATGCCTGAGAAGAAAAGGTGCAACATAATTTGATGAGATGACATTGTGAGATTCTCAGAAATGATCTATGGAAGTGAGCTCTGAAACAAGAGTTCATCAGTAAACCAAGGAGAGGATGAGGAGGTGGCTGATAGGCTCAGCAACAAATCATCGAGATTTCCAAAGGATGGATTTCCACAATTATGTGAACAAGGAAATATCATTTGTCGGATCAAATGATATAATGATGTATGCTCGAGGGAAACATACACAACTGAACAATGA
>NW_021301055.1:5804-8248 GCF_002162155.2 Triticum dicoccoides
AGGGTTGCTAGAAGTTTAGAATTTACACATCACAGACCATTTGTCGGTATTCCGGTTAGAAACAACACAGAGACCAAGAAATGAACAAAAAAGGCGAGAGATATTACTATATCAAGAATTCTCAAGAGGTAGTAAAATTACCACGACATTCTTGACATAAAAGGTGGTAATATTCCAAGGTAAAGAAGAACAAATGTTGGATAGCAAGGATCTCAAGGTATAACACAAAACACGAACAATTTGGTGTTGAATGGAAGGCAATAAAATGATCGATGATAAAACAAATCATCAAGGGCAAGGATGGTATTTCTCATCATGAATTCAATTGATATCCAGGAAGGAGTCAAGATGTTGATGACGATCACGACAAAGATATAGCCAAACATGCTAGGAATGGCGTGACCGGGTACAAACTCGTACTTAAAGAAGATTACTGAAGAGTTGTTGAACCGTAGTGCGAACTCGGTTCAGTTATCGGTGTCTTTGAGTGTTTAATGACTCAGAGCCCGTGAAAAATTGGAATCAGTGGGAATGTAGCACTTGATGAAGAACTCATAAGAAGCTATGCAGTTCCATGATAATCTCGAGATACTAGTGGATAATACTCGACGACAGATCGAAGTAAAGGTTGGACTGGGGTATTGATCCGTAGAAGACAAATATTTAAACTTGCCCGAGGAATGGAATCAAAGAAGAACAATATGGTCGGAACCATAGCTACAATGGATCCAATTTAATGACACCGGAAGTATTTCCCAAATGATTAAATATTTTGCAAGAAGCTTCCATGATAAGTTCCACATCGGGTCCATGGGCATGAACACAACGTTCAAGGTCGACTCCCACTTCTTTAATAAATAACCTTTCATTCACTTCTCTACTAAAAATGATTTAGTGCGAAGATCTACCTGGTGAATTACCAGAGGAGTATGAACCTTGGAAAACTTTCGGGTTCACACATATTAAGGAAGGCATAGGTTCATCCTACCGGGGCTTCTTAGAAACATATACCACAAACTTTAGGGGTAAACAACTCAAGCTCGGAAGCAGAGCATGTTTGACCAAAGGAAAGCATACAAATTGCCAAAGGCATTATGTATCAGGGAGGATTCACAAAACAGTAAAATATGAAGGACACTATCAAATAATAATCCAACAAAGGATCTGACGGTCCATATCAGAGCTGATGTGAGCATCAGCTCACAACCAGAGGAAGAATCAATGCAAAGACATTGGTTTATAGAAACAACTGAGTAGCTTAGAGCTCAATTGCAAAGGAATTAAGATTTACAAAGCGAAGGATCAGAAGCAGACGCTCTGATCAAGGATGGATAAGTTCAATATACTTAGGGGCACAATCAATGACAATTTGATTGGTGAGAACCAGCTCACCTTTAAAATGACGTCTGAGCCAAAAGGATGAATCCTAGGATCTGACTGAGGATTGTGAGCATTCGCAACATATTGAATCAACAGACTCAAAAGGATAATGACAAGGAATGCCAATAAGATTACGAGACTTATGGGATTAACCATAATGCAAGATAGAAAGAATTTCAAGAGCACTAGGTTGCTCAGGATTTTCGGAAGATCAAATGGTATTTCGAAGACTGTTGTGAAATGCATGAATCAACTAGGAATGGACGGATACTCGACAAGTGCAAGGATTTATCCATAGGGGTATTCACGTGTCAAAGAACTGCAAGTCGGTAGGCACCAAGTTTTCTCGGAACAATAGAGAGTATTTCAGGGTATCTGGTAATAAGATCATCGGGGGATGATTGTAAGAATTGACAAATGTACGTGGTCATCCATAGGGGTCTATCGAGGGAAGGGAATTGCAAAAGCGACACCATAAAGTCTCATGAGAACATCGGAGAGTATCTTCGGATTCTTCTGGTGCAGCAGACGATCATCTTTAATAAGGGGCTCTCCGAGAGAAAGTATTATCGAGAACCTAGAGTCAGAGTTAGTAAAATCGTTTAACCCAAATAGAAGAGATGTCAGAGTCCCAGAGTATAGGTCGAGGAATAAAAGATCCTACTACCACCCAATGGCGACGTGTGCCCGTAAGACACACAGCCATGTTAGTAAAAGTTTTGCAATGTCTAGACTCGACTTCGGCCAAGGAGTGTGGGAGGGGGATTCCTACAGGCAGTCGGCTCTGATACCAACTTGTGACGCCCCCGATTCAATCGTACACTAATCATACACGCAAACGTGTACGATCAAGATCAGGGACTCACGAGAAGATATCACAACACAACTCCACCAATAAAATAAGTCATACAAGCATCATATTACAAGCCAAGGGCCTCGAAGGCTCGAATACAAGAGCTCAATCATAGACGAGTCAGCGGAAGCAACAATATCTGAGTACAGACATAAGTTAAACAAGTTTGCCTTAAGAAGGCTAACACAAACTGGGATACGGATCGAAAGAG
>NW_021301055.1:9109-11671 GCF_002162155.2 Triticum dicoccoides
CCCCTCGTCGCCCTGTGAGAGAGCGATCACCGGTTGTATCTGGCACTTGGAAGGGTGTGTTTTATTAAGTATCCGGTTCTAGTTGTCATAAGGTCAAGGTACAACTCCAAGTCGTCATGTTACCGAAGATCACGGCTATTCGAATAGATTAACTTCCCTGCAGGGGTGCACCACATATCCCAACACGCTCGATCCCATTTGGCCGGACACACTTTCCTGGGTCATGCCCGGCCTCGGAAGATCAACACGTCGCAGCCCTACCTAGGCACAACAGAGAGGTCAGCACGCCGGTCTAAATCCTATGGCGCAGGGGTCTGGGCCCATCGCCCTTTGCACACCTGCACGTTGCGAACGCGGCCGGAAGCAGAACTAGCCCCCTTAATACAAGAGCAGGCTTACGGTCCAATCCGGCGCGCGCCACTCAGTCGCTGACGTCACGAAGGCTTCGGCTGATACCACGATGTCGAGTGCCCATAACTGTCCCCACGTAGATGGTTAGTGCGTATAGGCCAGTAGCCAGACTCAGATCAAATACCAAGATCTCGTTAAGCATGTTAAGTATCAGCGAATGCCGACCAGGGCCAGGCCCACCTCTCTCCTAGGTGGTCTCAACCGGCCCTGTCGCTCCGCCTCAAAGTAACAGTCGGGGGCCGTCGGGAACTCAGGCCCATCACTACCTGGATGGAGCCACCTACCCTTCAGCCCCCATCTCCGAACATTATCATAAGTAATGTAACAGTATAAGTATATATCATATGCCCGTGATCACCTTCCGAAGTGATCACGGCCCAGTAGTATAGCATGGCAGACGGACAAGAGTGTAGGGTCACTGATGGAACACTAGCATCCTATACTAAGCATTTAGGATTGCAGATAAAGGTAACAACAGTAGTAGCAAGGACAGGCTATGCATCAGGATAGGATAACGAAAAGCAGTAACATGCTACACTACTCTAATGCAAGCAGTAGAGAGAAGAATAGGCGATATCTGGTGATCAAAGGGGGGGCTTGCCTGGTTGCTCTGGCAAGAAGAAGGGTCGTCAACACCGTAGTCGAACTAGGGGTCGCCGGTAGTCTCGGGGTCTACCAAGAAGTAACGGAGGGGCAACACAATAAATAACAGAGCAATCAAAGCATCACAAAGCGTAACATGGCAATATGTGGTGTTAGGTGTGCCCTAACGCGGCAGTAGGTGGTACCGGCGAAAGGGGAAAACATCCGAGAAAATATCTCCCGTGTTTCGCGTTTTCGGGCAAATGGGCCGGAGGGGGAAAGTTGCGAGTTTGATATGTTAGGAGTATGTGGCGGACGAACGGGCCGCGTATCCGGGTTCGTCTCGTCGTTCTGACCAACTTTCATGTACAAAGTTTTTCCATCCGAGCTACGGTTTATTTTATATTAATTTTAAAAGATTTAGATTAATTTTAGCATTTATTTAATTAACTTAATACAACATTATCCAAATAGTGCATGCTGACGTCAGCATGATGTCAGCATGACATCAACAGTCAACAGAGGTGTTGATTGGGTCGCTGACGTGTGGGTCCCACTGGTCATTGACAGACTAACTAACTTCAGATTAACTACATTAGTTAGTTAATTAGATTAACTAACAGAGGTTAATTGGTTAATTATTTGTCCTAATTAGTTATTTAATTGATTAATTATTATTATTATTATTTTAAATTCTTTTTTATATCCTTTTTTTAATGTTCCAGGGCGGTGGGGCCCGTGTGTAAGTGGCCTAGGGGGGTTTTGCGAGTGCTGGGCGAAACAGGCAGCGGGCGCCTGGGCGTGGCCGAACACGACAGAGCGCTGCGGGGCGCCGGGGGCCACGGCGCTGTCCATGCGGCCACCGCGGCGAGAGGCGGCGTAGGGACGCGGGGCGGCGGTGGTCGGCGGGCAGCTGCATCGGGGTGAAGCGGCAGGGTGGAGCCGACGGTGAGAGGGGGCTAGCAACGGGCGCGTCCGAACGAGGTGGGGCGCGGGCGCGGGCGCAGGCAGGGGGCACGGGCACGGCCAGGGCGGCCGGCGCGCGTGCGGGCGTCGGTGAGCGAGGCCATGGCCGAAGTGGCCGGAGCAGGAGAGAAGGAGGAGATGCCGGGGCCTCACCACGGGGCCGTGGGGTCTAGGCAGCGGTGCTCAGGGAGGTTGACGGGGACGGCCGGCACAGGGGAGGAGGCGACGACGTAGAGGACGCCGGGGAGGCAGTCTCGGCGGCGACGACGTTGAGCTGGCTCTAGGGACGGCGAGTGGCGGGCGATGTCGAGGGCGCCGGTGACTTCAGGGCGGCCCCAGGCGGGCGTCGCACGAGGGAGAGGAGAGGCGAGGAGTCCGAGAGGGCGGCGCCGGCGCCGGCTCGCGGCGGCCTTAGCGGAGCCGCGGCTTGTGTTGGGCGTAGGCGTACGGTAAGGGATCGAACAGGGCGACCCTCCCCTGTCCGTTCGCCAGGGCGTGCGTGTGTCGTGGGTGACGGCGCGGGTGAGGGGAGAAGGGGATCGTGGGGGGCGACTGGGTTCGTTCCCCCGATCCAGATCTAGATCGGGGAGGGGGAGAGAACGA
>NW_021301056.1:0-900 GCF_002162155.2 Triticum dicoccoides
TTTTTTTTTTTTGCGAAAAATCACTATAATGGCGAGTGTCTCAAAACTCTTCTTAGCTCAAACTGACAGGATGGGCACGAAATTTTTTTGACCAATTTTTTTTTTTTGACTGTCCGGACCCAAAAACTGGAAACGGGTCAAAAAAAACTTCCTATAATGGCACCTGTCTCAAAACACTCAGAAACACCTAAAAATAGGATAGCCAGAAATTTTTTCGAAAAATGCGTTTTCGAAAAATTTTGGGCCTAAACGGAGCGTGGCTACCCGACTTTTTTTTTCCGAAACCTACTCCGGCAAGGAAACACGAATCGGAATCTAGATGGAACTCGAAAACAAACCTAATATGACAAGAATTCGGATTGGTGGTGGATATATGGTGGTAGATGGCAGCGGTGGTGGTATATGACAGCTGTGGTGGTATATGGATACGGATTCGAAGCGGTGGCGGATAAGCGGTGGTGGTAGATGGCAGGGTGATGATGATGGTGCGGCGGCGGCGTGACAACTTATGACCAGAACTCGAAACTCTAAAAGACTAGACTCTAAGACCAGCAACTAGACACGACGATGCAACCGCAAATTCAACAAAGCAAAACCCTAAAAAGATTATGCAAA
Organism: Triticum dicoccoides; assembly: GCF_002162155.2. Taxonomy (NCBI): domain Eukaryota; kingdom Viridiplantae; phylum Streptophyta; class Magnoliopsida; order Poales; family Poaceae; genus Triticum; species Triticum dicoccoides. The sequence continues at coordinate 616 of NW_021301056.1, forward strand.
GGCTCAGATTGGTTCGGATATGATGAACTAACCCTAATTTTTTTTTGTGGCTTTTTCGTGGACTGTAGGTATGAAGAACAGACTCGATCTAAACTACGAAAAACTGTAAAATCTCACCGAGCAACCTGGAAATCTGATACCACTTGATAGAGGCGAGGGTCCCGATCTTTCGATGAGATGATGGATATCGCTTTGGTGGAAGTCGACTTTGACGATCCGACTACGAACGTGCGAGGACGTCGCGCCTTAGCAATCGCTAAACCAACTCCGAGAGGTTATTGACCA
>NW_021301057.1:0-1828 GCF_002162155.2 Triticum dicoccoides
AAAAATTATGAAACATTACCATCAGTCCTATAGCACATGTGCCCACGTTGTGTAAAAAACTCATGATTTTATCGCGCTCCAAGTATTTAATAATATTCACGCTGCATCGTTACCGCAGAACGTCTACTACCGTTTCATTGCCGTCCGTGAGGGGGGCCACAACCCGGAGACGCGTGCCGCCTCTTCGGACATGCCACAACACCACCCCGCATGTATGAGGGCCCGGTACGACGCTCCGGTGGCATTGCTACCCCCCAGGGCCCCCGTCCCGGCTAACCCTGTAGCGTTTGACCACGGGATCTAGCCCTTTGACTTTGCACGGACGGGCTTTGACCAGTGGACCTCTCCACCCGGTTGTGTTAGGTCGGCCCAGAGGAACACTTTGGAGCAACATCCGGGCCGAACCCACAGCTACATCCACTCCGTGTAGACCCGACGCGTCCGTTTCCCCCCTCCAGGTGCCGGCGGCGGCGGCGTCCGTGAGGGGGGGGGCACACCTCGGAGACGCGTGCTGGGCGTTTGCAACCGCCTCAACACTTCCAAATTTGTGAGAGGCCGCCTACGCAAGATTTGACGGTATGCTAGCCCCCGGAGGCCGCCGGCCACAGTCGTAGACGTGCGAAGAGCAATCCGCGTAGAGGGAAGTGTTCAGATACTTCTCCATCACAAAAAATTATGAAAAATTACCATCAGTCCTATAGCACATGTGCCCACGTTGTGTAAAAAACTCATGATTTTATCGCGCCCCAAGTATTTAATAATATTCACGCTGCATCGTTACCGCAGAACGTCTACTACCGTTTCATTGCCGTCCGTGAGGGGGGCCACAACCCGGAGACGCGTGCCGCCTCTTCGGACATGCCACAACACCACCCCGCATGTATGAGGGCCCGGTACGATGCTCCGGTGGCATTGCTACCCCCCAGGGCCCCCGTCTCGGCTAACCCTGTAGCGTTTGACCACGAGATCTAGCCCTTTGACTTTGCACGGACGGGCTTTGACCAGTGGACCTCTCCACCCGGTTGTGTTAGGTCGGCCCAGAGGAACACTTTGGAGCAACATCCAGGCCAAACCCACAGCTACATCCACTTCGTGTAGACCCGACGCGTCCGTTTCCCCCCTCCAGGTGCCGGCGGCGGCGGCGTCCGTGAGGGGGGGGGGCACACCCCGGAGACGCGTGCTGGGCGTTTGCAACCGCCTCAACACTTCCAAATTTGTGAAAGGCCGCCTACGCAAGATTTGACGGTATGCTAGCCCCCGGAGGCCGCCGGCCACAGTCGTAGACGTGCGAAGAGCAATCCGCGTAGAGGGAAGTGTTCAGATACTTCTCCATCACAAAAAAATCTGAAACATTACCATCAGTCCTATAGCACATGTGCCCACGTTGTGTAAAAAACTCATGATTTTATCGCGCTCCAAGTATTTAATAATATTCACGCTGCATCATTACCGCAGAACGTCTACTACCGTTTCATTGCCGTCCGTGAGGGGGGCCACAACCCGGAGACGCGTGCCGCCTCTTCGGACATGCCACAACACCACCCCGCATGTATGAGGGCCCGGTACGACGCTCCGGTGGCATTGCTACCCCCCAGGGCCCCCATCCCGGCTAACCCTGTAGCGTTTGACCACGGGATCTAGCCCTTTGACTTTGCACGGACGGGCTTTGACCAGTGGACCTCTCCACCCGGTTGTGTTAGGTCGGCCCAGAGGAACACTTTGGAGCAACATCCGGGCCAAACCCACAGCTACATCCACTCCGTGTAGACCCGACGCGTCCGTTTCCCCCCTCCAGGTGCCGGCGGCGGCGGCGTCCGTGAGGGGGGGG